>NW_026005862.1:48390-55087 GCF_001458135.2 Marmota marmota marmota | reverse complement strand
AACACTAGCCCTATATCTAATGTTAATCATAAAACTAGTCCTAACCCTAACCCTAGCAGTTAAACAAAACTGAGCAATGGCCCTAACCTTAACATTAACTTAAACCACTCTAAAACTACATCTAGACTTAACCCTAGCCCTAAATTCGACTCCTAAACCTAACCTTAAATCTAACTCTGAAACAGACTCATATCCTAAAGCTCACCCTAGCTCAAGAACCCATACTAACCTTAAACAAAAACCTAATAGTAACCCTATTGCTAATTCGAGTCCTAACCCTAATCCTGACCCTGACTCATAGCATAACACTAACCCTAGCTCTAAATATCAACCTAATTTAAACCTAACCCTAACACTATCCTTCCCCTAACCCTAACCATAAAACTAACCCTAATTGTAACCCTAGTTCTAACATTATCAAATGCCCTTACCCTAGCCCTAACCCGAAAACAAAAACAAGCCCTAATCCAAGCTCTAACCCTAGCTTTAACCCTAACCCTAGCTCTAACCTTATCTTTTACCCTACGAAAAACCCTAACCCTAATGGTAACACTAGACCTAACCCTAATCCTTAGGCTAACCAAAATCCTAACCCCCTTAATAGTTCTGACCCTAGCCCTCATTTTAGCTCTAATCTTATCCTAAACTCCCATGCTAACCCTGACCCTAATTCTGACCCTAACACTAAACTTAGGTCTAAACCTGACCCTAACCCTAGAACAAACTCTAACACTTTCACTACCAATAAATTGATTTCTAAACCTAACTCTCCACTAGCCTTAGACCTAAATCTAATCCTAAATCTATCCTTAACTCTAGCCTTAGACCTAAACAAAAACCTAGTCCTAGCCCTAACAAATAACCCCTACCCTAACCCAAACACTACCCCTACCCCTAGACCCAGACCTAGTCCTAATTCTGGCTATAACCCTAATTCTAACTCTAACTCTAACCTAAACACTGACCAGCATTTAACAGTAAACCTAACTCTAAACCTGACCCTAACTGAAAATATAAACCTAAAATTAGACCTAGCCATAACCCTAAACCTAAAACTAGCCCTACTCATATCCCTAGTTCTTACATTACCCACAGCCCTAACCCTAGGCCTAAACCTAACACAAAACCTAGAGCTTATCCTAGGCCTTAACCTAGTCCTAAGCATAACCCTAACCCTAACCCCAGCCCTAATCCTAACTTAACACTAGTTTTTTTTTCCAAACCCTAGAGCAAAGCCTAACACTTACAATAAACATAAACCTAGAACTATCAGCAAATCTAACCCAATACATAGCCCTAAACCTAACCTTAACCCTAAGCCAAACCCTAGCTCTAACCTACAAATTACACTAAACCTAACCCTAAACATATTGGTAACCCTAGACTTAACCCTAAACATAACCCTAACCTTAACCAGAAAACTAAACCTAGACCTAACCCTAAACCTAACACTTACTATAACCCTAACCCCAGCTCAAAACCTAACCCTTACCATAAACCTAAACATAAACATAGCCCTAACCTTAACCCTAAACTTAAATCTAACCCTAACCCTAAACCTAAACCCAAATCTAACCGTATCCATTAGACTAAACCTAACCCTAACCCTAATGATAATCCTAGACCTAATCCTAACTCTAACCCTAAAACTACCATAATTCTATCCCTAGACCTAACCTTTAACCTAACCTTGCTCTAACTCTACCCATAGCTCATAACCTAACCCTTATGCTAATCATAACCCTAAACATAACCCTAGTTGTAACCCTCACCCTAACCCAAACTCAAGACCTAATCCTAACCATAACCCTAGCCCTTAACTAAACTCCAACTGTATCTATTATCCTAAACATAAACCTTACCCTAATGCTAACCCTTTGCCTTACACTAACCTTATCACTAACTCCAACCCTATCAATTATCCTAAACCTAACCTGAAACCTAATCCTAATCCTATTATTACAATAACCATATCCCTAATGCCAATCCAAACACTAAACCTAAACTCAAACATAAACCAAACCCTAACTTTGAACATGACCCTAATAATTCCCCTAGTTCTAAACCTGACCCTTAACCTAAACCTAACCCTTACACTAGACCTAGCCAAAAACCTAAGCTTGAAAATATCCCTAACAGTAACCCTAGACGTGACATTAGCCCTAGCTATAATTCTAGCCCTAACACTAAAACAAACCCTAGCTCTTGTCTTAGCCCTAAACATAACCTTTATCATAACCCTAACCCTAAACATGGGCCTAACCCTAAGACTAATTCTAGCCCTAATCTTAGCCCTAGTTTAGCCATATCCATAACCCTAATCCTAACCTAGCCCTAAGACTAAGTCTAACTCTCACCCTTGCCCTAAAATTAGTTCTAACCCTATCCCTTACTGGAACACTAATCCTAGCTTTAACCCTAAGCCTAACCCTAGACATTTTTTTTATCCCTAGCCCTAACCCTAGATCTAAACTTAAATCTAAATTTAACCCTAACCATAAGGCTAAACTTAAACCTAACACTAGTCCTAATTCTAACTCCAATGCTAATTCTAAAACCAGTCCTAACTCTAGCCCTAGCCCTAATACAAAACCAAGCCATAGCCCTAACCTTGACCCTTAACCTAAACCAAACCTTAAACCTACATCTAGCCCTAACCTTAGCCCTTATTTGAGTTTTAAGCCCAAAACCAAAACTAACCCTGAACCTGACCTAACCCTAAATCTAGCTCTAAACATCAATCTAACCCTAACCCTAAATCTAACACTAGACTTAGCCCTAACCCTAACCATAAAATTACTCTTAATTGTAAATCTAATACTTTTATTAGATATAACCCTAACCCTAGCCTTAACTTAACCCAAAATTTAGCCAGAATCTCTGCCCTAAACGTAGCTTTAACCCTAAATCTAACCTTAACCATAACACTAGCATTAATTGTAACCATAACTCTCACCATAATCTTAGTTCTAACCCTATCCATTACCCTAACCATATCCCTAACCCTAATGCTAAACCTAGGCTTAAACCTAACCCTATCAGTATTCATAATCCTATTCATTACCCTAAACCTAACCTGAAACCGAAACCTAACCCCATCATTACCTAATTTTAACCCTAATGCTAATTCCAGCCCTACCTTAAAACCTTAACCTATCACAAACACTAATAATGACCCTGACCCAAATAAAACCCTTAGTTCTAAACCTGACCCTAACCTTAAACCTATCATTACACTAGATGTAGCCATAAACCTAATCCTAAAACTATCTTTAACCATAATGCTGGACTTGAAATTATCCCCAGCCCTAACTGAAACCATAACCCAAGTTTTAACCCTTACTCTAACACTTGCCATATCCCTAAACCTAGCTATAACCCCATCCCTTACCTTAAACCTAACCATAATCCTAAACCTAACCCTAACCCATCACCCCAACCATAGGTCTAAAAATAATGCTAAGCCTAGCACTAATGCTAGCCCTAATTTATTCCTATCCACACCCTAACCTTAGCCCTAAGACTACCTCTTGCCCTCGCCATATCACTAGTTCTATCCTTAGTCCTAGCCCTAATCCTAACTCTAAATATAAACCTAACTCTAAATTTAACTGTAATTATGAGCCTAAAACCAATCTCTAACATAGTCCTAACAATAATACTAATCCTAAAATTTGAACTACGCCTAGCCCTAATCATAAACCAAAATGAATCCATAGCCCTAACACTAACCCTTATTCTAAACCAAACTCTAACCCTATAATTTTCCCTAACCCTAACTCTAAAACTAATCCTTAACCTGACACTGACTCTAACACTAATCCTAGCTCTAAACATTACCCTAACCTTAAATTAAGCCTAGCACTAGACTTAGCTTTAATCCTAACCATAAAACTAGCCCTAGTCATAACCCTAGTTCATAATTAGTTATTGTCCTAAACCTACCCTTACCCCTAACACAAATCCTACCCATAATTTAAGCCCTAACCCTATATTTAACCCAAATCTTAACCCTCACACTAGCCTTTAACCTTACCCTAGCCCTAACCTTTTCTCTTACCCAAAGCCAAACCCTAACCCAAATGCTAACCCTAATACCAACCCTAATCTTTAGCCTGACTTATACTCTAACCATATTACTAGTCCTAACCCTAGCCCTCATTCTAGCTCTAACCCTAACCGTGATGCTTATTCTGACCCTAACACTAACCCTGGGTATAAACCTGAACCTATCCCTAAACCAAACCATAACACAAGCCCTACTGGTAACCCTATATCTATTTTTAACCCTAACTCTAGCCCTAGACCTAAAGCTAATTCTAAAAATAGCTTTAACTTTAGCCCTAGACCTAAACAAAATCCTAGCTATAGCCCTCACAATAACCCTTAACCTAAACCAAACACTAACACTATGCCTAGATCTAAACCTAGTCCTAATTCGGGTTATAATGCTAACCCTTACCCTATCCCAAACACTGACCTTTACCCTAACACTAAACCTAGCTCAAAACCTGACCATAACCCAAAACCTAGATTTAACACTAGACCTCGCCATAACCCAAACCCTAAATCTAGCCCTAAACATAAACCTAGCTATTATGCTACCCATAGTTCTAAAACTAGCCCTAAACCTAACATAAAACCTAGCCCTAATCCTAGGCCTAAACTTAGTCCTAAGCATAACCCTAACACTAATCATAGCCCAAAACTAACCCGAAACCTAATCCATGTCTTAGACCTAACCCTAGCTCAAGGAAAACCCTTTCACTAAACATAACACTAGTCCCATCCTAAACCCTAACACTAATACTAGCTCTAATCCTAACTTTAATCCTAGCCCAAAGTTTAGCTCTAACCCCATCCATTACACCTACACTAACCCCAATTATAACCCTATCCCTAACACTAAACCTAACCATAAACATAAATGTAACCCTAGACAACCCAAAACCTAAACCTAAATTTAGCTGAAACATTAAGTCTTACACTAAACCTAATTCTAACACTAGCCTAAACCATACACTAGCCCTAACCCTAACCCTACCTCTAATATTATCCACTACCCTAAACTTAACCTTAACCCTAATTAAAACCCTAGCCATAACCCTAACCCTAAATGAAACCATAACCTTAAACATAATCCTGGAACTAATCTTAATCCTAACCCTCGCCCTAGCTCTAACCCTAGCTCAAACACTAACCTTTAATCTAACCTAACTGTAGCCCTAAATCTAACACTTAAGCTAACCCTAATACTTACCCTAAACCAAATTCTAGCCCTAGCCCTAAACCTAACCCTAATTCTAGACTTAATCCAAACCATAACCAAGCCCTAAACTGAGCTCTAAACTATCCATTACACTAAACATAACTATAACCCTAGTGCTAATCCTAACCCTATCAATAAACTTAACCCATTCTTTACCCTAAACCTTAACTGAAACCTAAACCCAACGATATCCATTATCCTACTCTAAACCAAAATCTACCACTAACTCAAGGCTTAACCATAAACGTTAACCTAAACCAAATGCCAATACTGACTCTAACCATAATAAAACACCAAGCTCTAAACCTGACCCTTACACTAAACGTAACTCATTAGAACTAGGCATAACCTAATCCTAAAACTATCCTTAACCCTAACCCTAGACCTGACATTAGTCCTAGTCCTAATCCTAGCCCTAAACTTAACAGAAACCCTAGCCATCATTTTAGCCCTAAACCTACCTTAATCCTACACTGAACACTAACCCTAACCCTAATCCTAAATCTAACCCTCCTCCTACACCTAAAGCTAGCTATAACACCACCCATTCCCCTAAAATTAACCTTGATCCCAATGCTAACCCTAAACCTAGCCCTAACCCTAGGCCTAACCCTAACACTAACCCTAGCCCTAATCCTAGCCCTAATTTAGCTGTAACCCTAACCCTAACCTAAGCCTGGTATTAAGTCTAAATCTAACTGTCTTCTTAGCCATATCCCTAGTTCTAACTCTATCCCTTCCAGAACCCTAACTTAGCCCTAACCCTAGTCCTAGATCTAACCCTAAATCTAAATCTAATTCTAACCCTAATCCTAAACTTCATCCTAACACTTGCCCTAACTCTAACACTAATTGAAAATCTAGCCCTAACACTAGCCCTAGCCCTAAAACAAAACTGAGCCATAGCCCTAACCCTAAACCTTAACTTAAACCAAACTGTAATCCTACACCTAGCCCTAACTTTATCCCTAAATAGAGCTGTAACTCTAATCCTAAAACTAACCCTTACCCTGACTCTGACCCTAACACTAAACCTAGCCCTATTTATCACCCTCACAAGAAACTTATGCTTTGCATGCTTCATCATAAGGCTACATTCACAAGGAACAAATCAGAAAGTGTGCACGGAGAACTAATTGAGTGTGTGAAGTTTCAAGCAGCTAACACCAACCCTGTTTGTTATCCAGCTCCATTTCCAATTATACGTATAAGTCAAGATGAAGTGAAACCTTAAAACACAAACTGTTCCTGACAGCAAACCATGAACCGAGAAAGCCCAGACATGGGAATTATAGTAAGGCTAGTTAAAAGATGAATCCTCCCTGGTGTTAAAGAAATTTGAACAAAACTAACTCTAACCCCAACACTAATTCTAACCCTAGCACTAACCCTAACCCTAACCCTAACCCTAACCCTAACCCTAACCCT
>NW_026005862.1:0-44051 GCF_001458135.2 Marmota marmota marmota | reverse complement strand
CACAAGGAACAAACCAGAGAGTGCCCACAGAGAACTGATTGAGTGTGTGAAGTTTGAAGCACCTAGCACCAACCCTGTTTGATTTCTAGCTCCAATTCCACTTAGGTCAAAATGAAGTGAAACCTTAAAATAGAAACTATTCCAGAAGGCAAACCATTGAATCTTGAAGGCTCAAACTTGGGGAGCCTACTGAGGCTTGGTCAAGGATGAATCCTGTATAGTATCAAAGCAATTCAACCAAAAAATGTCAAAGCTCTTTCAGTACATGTGTATTCTGCTTGCTCCTAAAGCACTCAGAGATAAAGCTGTTTCTTTCTACTGCAGATTAAGGCTACTTCCGCAGGAAACAAACCAGAAAATACTCACTGAGAACTGATTGAGTGTGTGATGATTCAAGCAGCTAGCCCAAATACTGTTTGATTTCCAGCTTCATTTCCATTCACTCCTATAGGGCATAAATAAGAGAAACATAAAAATTGAAACTGTTTCTGAAAGCAAACCCTTTATGTTGGAGGCCCAAACATTTGAAATACAGTCAAAAGAGGAAGAAGATGAATCCTGCACAGTATCATAGAAATTTGAATTCAAAACTAACTCTAACCCTAAGACTAGGTCTAATCCTAGTCCTAACACTATCCCTAACACTAACCTTAACTTGTTTAGAGTCCCTTTGATCCTAGAAGTTCCACACTTTTGGAGCCAAGTGGGGCAGGCTAAGAGATGAATCTTTCACACTATCAAAGAAATCTGATCAAATAATTGGGGGAGGTAGTTCAGCACATGCATATTTCCATTTTCTCCCAAAGTGCTCTCACATAAAGTTGCTTTATATGCTTCTGCTTAGGGCTTCTTTCACAAAGAATAAATCAGAGAATTCCCATAGAGAACTGATTGAGTGTGTGAGGTTTGAAGTAGCAAGCACCAACCCTGTTTGATTTCAAAAAATTGTTTTTTCATGCTTCTCCTTTGGCCTATATTCAATAGAAAGAAAGCAGAGAGTGCTCATGGAGAACTAATTGAGTGTTTGACATATCAAGCAGCTAGTACCAACCCTGTTTAATTTCCAGCTTCATTGTCATTCTCACCTATAGGATATAATGAAGTGACTCCTAAAAATTCAAACTTTTCCTGACAGTGAACCATTGAACTTAAAGGCCCCAAATTGGGGATCCTATTAAGGCTAGATAAAACATGAATCCTGTACAGTATTGAAGTAATTTGACAAAAAATATTGAATATTGCTCCTGAAGCATTCACAGATGAAGCTAATTCTTTCTATTTCAGCATAGGGATACTTCCACAAGAAACAAACCAGAAAATGCACACTGAGAACTGATTGAGTGTGTGAAGTTTCAAGCAAAGTTTCAAACGAACACTGTTTGATTTCAAGCTCTATTTCCATTTACCCATATAGGTCAAAATGAAGTGAGACATTAAAACAAACTATTCCCAACAGCGAATCATTGAGCACAGAAAACCCCAAACTGGGGCACATAGTGAGGATTGGTAAAAGACAAATCATCCCAGTATCAAATAAATTTGAACAAAACAAATTTTAACCCCAACACTAGCTCTAAAGCTAGCCCTAACCCTAACTATAAAACTAACCCTTACTGTGAACATCTAGAGCATTCAGGTCCCTGGGTAAGGGTCGTGAAATAACCAGGACACAGGGGATGCAGAGCAAAGGCAGCAATTGCAACTGCATGCTGAGGTTTATTTGCAAGTTCCTTTTATCTACTTCTTCTAACAAAGCAAGCAATTCTTCAATATCATGTTACCCACATTGCCCAAATATCATGCCTCAGCGGATACATAGAGCTAAATTCAGATCGTTCCTGTTTATTTGATAAGTACCCTCTTAAAGTTCTTTGTAGACATTATCTAATCCCCTGAGGATGCATTTGTTTCTTTAGAATGTACTGTTCCCAAGATAAGTATGCAGGAAGCTTCTTCCTCTTGGCCAAACCATGCAGAACTTGTGACTTGTGATAAGGGGAAGAGAACTTTTCCTCCTCCTAACTGAGGTTTGCCTCAGCTGACCTAAATCACAACCACAGCTCTTGCAAAATGTCAGGTCTGAGGGAACTAAACTCTGCACACTCAAACCCCAACACTTACCTTTTTAAAGAACCATTGATCCTAGAAGTGCCAATTTTGGGGAGCCTAGTGGAGCAAGCTAAAAGATGAATACTGTGTGGTATCAAAGAAATTTGAAGAAAACTAGGGCCACGCTGGAGCTCTCTGTGCAAATGGAATGCTCAGCTGTGTGGTTGCTCTTGGCTCAGTCAGAAATTGGAAGTCTAGGCCACGCATGAGATCTCTCCACAGAGGGAAGTCTCGGGTGCATATGTGCTCTCAGCTCAGACTGAAGTCTTGGCCGCAGGTTTGCTCTCAGCTCAAACGGAAATATTGGCTGTGCAGGCACTCTCAGCACAGAGGATAGGTAGCACAGAACACAGAGGCTTTGCTTGTGGGTCACCAGACCAAGCTCTGGACACAGCCAAAGGTCACCCCAGAACCACCCACCTCACCAAACACCCTACACAGGTAACAGATGGAATCCATCTTGGAAAACCTTACCCACCATCTATCGNACAGGGGATGCAGAGCAAAGGCAGCAATTGCAACTGCATGCTGAGGTTTATTTGCAAGTTCCTTTTATCTACTTCTTCTAACAAAGCAAGCAATTCTTCAATATCATGTTACCCACATTGCCCAAATATCATGCCTCAGCGGATACATAGAGCTAAATTCAGATCGTTCCTGTTTATTTGATAAGTACCCTCTTAAAGTTCTTTGTAGACATTATCTAATCCCCTGAGGATGCATTTGTTTCTTTAGAATGTACTGTTCCCAAGATAAGTATGCAGGAAGCTTCTTCCTCTTGGCCAAACCATGCAGAACTTGTGACTTGTGATAAGGGGAAGAGAACTTTTCCTCCTCCTAACTGAGGTTTGCCTCAGCTGACCTAAATCACAACCACAGCTCTTGCAAAATGTCAGGTCTGAGGGAACTAAACTCTGCACACTCAAACCCCAACACTTACCTTTTTAAAGAACCATTGATCCTAGAAGTGCCAATTTTGGGGAGCCTAGTGGAGCAAGCTAAAAGATGAATACTGTGTGGTATCAAAGAAATCTGATCAAATCATTGGGAGACTTATTTCAATACATATATATTTCTCTGTTTTCTCCTTAATGGCTCTCAGATACAGTTTCTTTTGCATGCTTCAGCTTTGCCTACCTTCAAAAGAAAGAAACCAGAGAGTGCCCACTGAGAACTAATTGTGTGAAGTTTGTAGCACCTCCTACCAACCCTGCTTGATTTCCAGCTCAATTTTCATTCACATCAATAAGCCATAATGAAGGGAAATCTTAAAATACAAACTGTTCCTGACAGCGAACCATTGAACTGAGAAGGCCCAAACCTGTAGAGCATAGTAAGGCTAAATAAAAGATGAATCTTGCCCAATATCAAAGAAATTTGAAGAAAACTAGGGCCACGCTGGAGCTCTCTGTGCAAATGGAAGGCTCAGCTGTGTGGTTGCTCTTGGCTCAGTCAGAAATTGGAAGTCTAGGCCACGCATGAGATCTCTCCACAGAGGGAAGTCTCGGGTGCATATGTGCTCTCAGCTCAGACTGAAGTCTTGGCCGCAGGTTTGCTCTCAGCTCAAACGGAAATATTGGCTGTGCAGGCACTCTCAGCACAGAGGATAGGTAGCACAGAACACAGAGGCTTTGCTTGTGGGTCACCAGACCAAGCTCTGGACACAGCCAAAGGTCACCCCAGAACCACCCACCTCACCAAACACCCTACACAGGTAACAGATGGAATCCATCTTGGAAAACCTTACCCACCATCTATCGGTGGACATGGCTACCAGCTCAGCTCTGTGGCTGCTCAGGTACCCGGTTTCCAACTCCCCTACTTCCAGCTGTGATAACTCAAGATTTTTCTCACAAGCTATTTTTTTTTTTGGTGGGGGGGCTAGCTATCAATGCAGAACAGCAACTGTACAAGTACCTGGTTTCCAACTCAGAAACTATGAGTAGGGATGCTCCAGGTAGAAGTTCAAGCCCTCTCAAACTGGCTACCTCCACCACCCTTGGCACAGAGGCTCAAGCAAGGAATAGACAACTCCACCTACTGGAAGAAAACAGAGTTCTTAGAGATTTTTCTGTTCTCGATCTTCTCAGCTATTCTCCTATACCCTTCCGCCTCTGGCCCTCACAATCTCAACATACGTGAAACCAAGAACTTTGCATGAAATTGGACTTTAAGAACTAGATCACCAGAATAGTTTAATATAGAGGAATTACATAGGCCCACCTCACCACCCCCTTTATTTTACTTATTTTCATTCTCCCTTTCTTTCTTGTTTTTTTTCCTTCTTTTTTCTTCCTTCCTCTATCCCACTTTCAACCTCCAAACTTTTACTATTTATACATAGGGCAAATTTATGAATCCAGAAAAGGAATTTGAATTTATACATTCTTCCATAAATTACCCATCTATTCATTACTGTTCTCCTCCAATTTGCTAAAATAGATTATTCTCATACCCTCACTCCTTTCTCCCTTAACATAGCATCGTACCCCTGACCGTCAGTTTCTATATACCACCATAAATGATATGCCTTTTATGAAACTACTGACTATATTCTAAATAAAAATTGAAGCCAATATCTGTACATATAGAATCTAAATATAAATGTATTTATAATAGTTAGGCTTAGGCTTTGGGTTAGGGTTATATTTAGAGTTAGGATTTGATCTATGTTTAGGGCTAGGACTAAGGATAGGACAACAGTTAGGACTAGGGTTAAAGCTAGGGTTAGGGTTATTGCAAAGGATATAGTTAGAACTAGTAATAGGCTAGTGTGAGAGTTAGAGTTAGTCATAGTGCTAGGGCTAGGCTTATGTTTAGGGATAGGGCTAAATTAGGGCTAGGTTTACTGTTAGGTTTAGACCTCAGGTTAGGGTTAGAGTTAGGGTTACATGTAGGGTAAGGGAGTGGGTTATAGCTAAGTTGAGGGCTAGGGTGAGGGTTAGTATTAGGGTTAGGGCTAGGGTTACAGTTAGGGTTATGATTAAGTCTAGGCTTAGGGCTAGAATGAAGGCTATTGTTTTTGTTTGGGTTAGAGCTAATATTAGGGCTAGGGCTAATGCCAGGTCTAGGGTTACAGTTAGGGATATATTTAGTGTTAAGTTTATGACTTGATCCAGTGTAAGGGTTAGGTATAGGGTAAGGGTAATGTTTAGAGCTAGGGTTATTATTAGGATCAGGTTCACGTTTAGGTTTCTTTTAAGTTAGAGGTAAGGTTTAGGCTCGGATTAGCATTAGGTTTAATTTAGGGTTAATGACAGGGTTAGGTTTAGGGTTTAGATGTTGTTTAGAGTAATGGATAGGGTTAAGGTTAAGCCTAATGTTTAGCGTAAGGGTTAGGGTTATCATTAGGGTAATGGATAGTGTTAGACCTAAGATTGGGGCTAGACATATGTATAGAATTAGGGCCTTTTTTGGGGGTTAGGATAGGTTTAAGTTTATGGTTAAACCTAGGTTTAGGACTCAGATTTAAGGCTAGGTTTTGGGTTAGGTTAGGGCTAGGGTTAAGGCTTCGTGTATGTATGAAATAGGGTTATGATTAGCACTAGTTATAGGGTTATGGTTACGGCTAGGTCTAGTGTTAGGGTTAGGTTTATGATTATGACAATATTTAGAGCTAGAGTTAGTGTTAGGTTCAGAGTCAGTGTCCATATTAGTTTTCAGGTTAGATTTAGGACTGTAATTAGAGACAGGTGTAGGGCTAGATGTAAGGTTAGAGTTTGGTTTAGGTTAAGGGTTAGGATTAGGACTATAAGTCGGTTTTGTTTTAGGGCTAGGTGTAGGGTTAGGACTTGTTTTAGTATTAGTGTTAGGGTTAGGGCTGGTGTTAGTGTGAGGTTTAGGCTTAGGTTTAGGGTTAGATTTAGAGTTAGGTTTAGATCTAGGGTTAGAGCTAGGGTGAAGGATAGGGCTAGAGTTATGACTAAGTTTAGGCCTAGGTTTAGGGTGATGGTAAGTGATTGGTTTAGAACTCGGTATAGGGCTAGGGTGAGAATTAGAGTTAGTCTTAGGACAAGGGTTACTGTTAGGGTTAGGCCTAGGGTTAGGGCTAGGGTTAATGTTAGGTCTAGTGTTAGGGTTAGGTTTAGGGTAAGGTTTGGGATTACAGCTAGTTTCATGGCTAGGGTGAGGGTTATAATTAGGGATAGAGTTAGGTTTATGATTAAGGTGAAGTTTATGGCTAGGATGTGGGCTAAGTTTTGTGTTAGGGTTAGGACCAGTAGTAGAACTAGGGCAAAATCAGGTCTAGGGTTAGAGTTAGGGATAATTTAGGGTTTGGTTTATAGCTAGGTCTATTTTAAGGGTTAGGTTTATGGTTATGGTCAAGTTTAAAGCTAGGGGTATTATTAGATTTAGGGTCAGGTTTAGGGTTTTTGTTAGGTTAAGGTTTAGGTTCAGAGCTCAAATTAGCATTATTGTAAATGATAGGGTAATGATAGTTTTAGGTTTAGGGTTCAGGTTAAATGTAGGTTAATGGATAGGGTTAGGATTAGGAATAGGATTAGGGTTTGGCCTAGGGTTAGCATAAGGGTTAGGGTTATCTTTAGAGTAATGGATAGGTTAGAGCTAGGGTTAGGACTAGGTTTATGCTAAGGATTAGGTCTAGGCTTAGGCTTAGGCTTAGGGTTATGGCTATTGTTAGGAATAGGATTAGCTTTAGGGTTAAAGCTAGGGTAGGCCTTGGATTAGGGCTAGGTTTGTGATAGGTTAGGGCTAAAGCTAATGTAAGAACTTGTTATGATTCAGGTTTTGGGGTTAATGTTAGGGCTAGGTATAGTTTTTGGATTAGGTTTAGGGTTGTAGTGGTGTTTAGAGCTAGGGTTACTGTTAGTTTCAAGGTCAGTGTTAAGGTTAGTGTTATGGTTAGAATTAAAGCCAGAATTAGGTCTATGGGAAGAGTTAGTGTTTGGCTGAGTCTAAGGGCTATTGTTAGGGCTATGTCTAGGTTTTTCATTAGGTCTAGATTTCGAGTTATGGTTAGATTTAGGATTAGGTTTAGGTCTACATCTAGTGTTAGGGTTAGGCTTAGGTATTAGGTTACCAGAAGGGCTACTGTTAGGGTTCAGTTTAATGTTAGTTTTAGGTTTAGACCTATGATTAGTGTTAGGGTCAGAATAAGGGTCAGGGTTAGGGTTAGGGTTTGGGTTATGGTTAGATCTAGAATGAGTGCTAGGGTTAGGACTAGTAATAGGGTCAGGGTTTGTGTTAGGTTAAGGATTAGGGTTAGCATTAGGGTTAGGGTTTGGCTTAGGGTAAGGGTTTGGCTTAGGGTAAGGGATAGGTTTAGAGCTAGGGTTAGGGATTGGATTAGGGGAAGGGTTAGGGTTAAATCTAGGTTTAGGGCTCAGATTAAGGCTAGTTTGTGTTAGATTTAGGGCTAGGCAATGGCTAAAGTATGAACTAGGGTTACAATTAGGGTGAATTTTGGGGTTATAATTAGGGGTTAAACCAAAGTGTTAGGATTAGGTTTAAAGTTAGGGTGACATTTAGAGTGAGTGTTAGTGTTAGGTTAATAATCAGGGTCAGAATTAGTTTTAGAGTTAGTGTTAGGACTCTAAATAAGACTATGGTTACTGTAAGGGTTTGGTTTAAGGTTAGCATGGTGTTTAGAGCTATGGTGAGTGTTGGATATGAGTCAGAGTCAGGGTTAGTATTAAGGTTAAGGTTAGGACTCGAATTTGGGCTAGGTTTAGGTCTATGTGTAGTATTAGAATTTGCCTTAAATTAAGGTTAGTGTTAGGGCTATTACTCGGTTTTGTTTTACTGGTAGGGTTAGGGTTAGTGCTAGTTTCATGATTAGTGTTAGGGTTAGTGCTAGTTTTAATGTTAGGCTTAGGTTTAGTGTTAGTGTTTGAGTTAGAGTTAGAGTTAGATCTAGGTTTAGGACTAGGAATAAAGATTAGACAAGTGTTATGGCTAGGTTTATGGCTATGTTTAGGGCTAGGGTTAGGGTTAAGTTATGGGATAGGGTTAGAAGTAGGGATAGGGCTAGTGTGAGAGTCAGAGTTAGTCTTAGGGCTATGGCTAGTGTTAGAATTAGGGATATGGTTAAATTAGGGCCAGGATTAGGACTAGGGTTAGTGTTTGGCTTAGGTCTACAGTTTTAGTTAGGGTTAGGATTAAGTTTAGGGTAAAGGATGGTGTTATAGCTAGGTCTAGTGGGAGGGTGAACGTGAGAATTAGGTTAGGGCTATGGTTAAAGTTAGGGTTATAATTAGGGCTCAGTTTATGGCTAGGATTAGGGTTATTGTTTGTTTTAAGTTTAGGGCTAAGATTTGGGCTAGGGCTAATACCAGGTCTTGGGTTATGGTTAAAGATAATTTTAGTGTTAGGTTTATGGCTACATGTAGTGTAGGGGTTAGTTTTAAGGTTAGGGTCGGGTTTAAAGATTGGACTATTTTTAAAATCAGGGTCTGGGTTAGGGTTTGGAATAGGTTAAGTTTTAAAGTTAGGGCTCAAATTAGCATTAGGTTTAGGGTTAGGTTAATGATAGGGTAAGGTTTAGAGTCTAGGTTTGGATTAGGGTAATGGATAGGGTTAGGATTAGAGATATGGTTAGGTTTAGGACCAGGTTTAGCATTAGAATTAGGATTATGTTCATGGCAATGGATAGAGTTAGAGCTAGGATTAGGGCTAGGGTTATGTTTATGATTAGGGCTAGGGTTAGGGTTAGGGTTAAAAACTGGGTTACAGCTTGGATTAGGTCTAGGTTGTGTGATAAGCTAGTTCTAGAGTTAGGGTTATGGCTAATGTCAGTACCAGGGTTATGTTTAGGGCTAAATTTAGGGTTAGGGTTAGTGCTATGTCTACTCTTATATTTAGGTTTAGGGTTAGGGTTGTTTACAGCTAGGGTTAGTGTTATGGTCAGAGGGTCAGGGTTAGATCTAGGTTTTGGGTTAAAACTCAAATTAGGGCTAGGGTTAGGGTAAGGGTTTGGTTTAGATTAAGGGTCAGGGTTAGGGCTATGGTTCAGTTTCGTTTTAGGGCCAGGGCTAGGGTTAGGGCTATTTTTAGGATTAGCATTAGGTTTAGGGCTAGTGTGATAGAGTTAGTGATAGGGCTAAAATTAGATTCAGGGTTTAGGATAGGGTTAAATTAGGGCTCGGATTAGGGTTAGGGTTAGTGTTTAGCTTAGGCCTAGTGAGAGGGATAGATTTAGGTTTAAGTTTAGGATATAGAATGGTGTTATAACTAGGTTTAGATGTAGGATGAGGGTTAGAGTTAGGGTTAGGGCTAGGGTTGGAGTTAAGGTTATGATTAAGGCTAGGCTTAGGGCTAGGATGAGGGATATTGTTTGTTTTAGATTCAGGGCTAGGATTAGTGTTAGGGCTAATATCAGGTCTAGAGTTATAGTTAAATTAGTTTTAGGGTAAGGCTTATGGCTAAGTCTAGTGTAAGGGTTAAGTTTAGGGTAAGGGTCAGGTTTAGAGCTTTGGGAATTATTAGGATTAGGATTTGGCTTAGGTAAGGTTTTAAGTTTAAGGCTCAAATTAGCATTAGGGTTAGGGTTAGGATATAGTTAGGGTTTGTTTTAAGGTTCAGGTTTGGTTTAGGGTAATTGATATGGTTAGCATTAGTGATAGGGCAAGGTTTAGGCTTTGGTTTAGCATTAAGGGAAGGGTTATGGTTAGGGTAATTGATAGGTTTAGGAGTAGAGTTATGGTTAGGAATATGCCTTGAGTTAGGGTTAGAGTTTGTGATAGAACTAGATTTAGGGTTAGGTTTAGGGTTATGTTTATCATAAAGTTTAGGTTTTCAGCTACGGTTAGGGCTAGGTTTAGGGTTAGGTCTAGGCATAATATTATGGTATTTTTAGGGTTAGGGTGGTGTTTTGAACTAGGATGAGTGTTAGGATATAAGTCAGGTTAAGTGTTATTTTTAAGGTTATGATTAGGACTCAAATTAAGGCTAGGGTTAGATCTAGGTGTAGTGCTAGGTTTTGGTTTAAGTTAAGGTTAGTGTTAGGCCTGTTGTTCGGTTTTGTTTTAGTGCTATGGTTAGGGTTAGGACTAGTTTTATGATTAGATTTAGGGTTAGGGCTAGGGTTAAGGTTAGGTTTAGGATTAAGCCTAGATTTAAGGCTAGGATTAGGGCTAGGTTTTGTGTTAGGTTTAGGGCAAGAATTAGGGCTAGGACTAATGTCAGGTCTAGGTTTATAGTTGGTGATATTTTTAGGGTTAGTTTTATGGCTAGGTCAAATTAAAGTGTTATGTTAAGGGAAAGGGTCAGATAAAGAGCTGGGGTATTATCAGAGTCAGGGTCAGGCTTTTGGTTTGGGTTAGGTTAACGTTTAGTTTTAAGGCTCAATTTAACATTAAGGTTAGCATTAGGGTTATGGTAATGAATAGTGTTAAGTTTAGGTTTAGGTTTTGTTTAAGGTAATGGATACGTTTAGAGTTTCTGATAGGTTTAGGGCTAGGACTAAGGTTAGCATTAGGATTATGGTTATCATTAGGGCAATTTATAGGGTTAGACCTAGGGTTAGGGCTAGGATAATGGTTAGGATTTGGGCTAGAGTTATGGTTAGGGTAAGGTTTAGGGCGAGGGTTACACTTAGGATTAGGTTTAGGGTACAGTTTAGGGTTTGAGCTAAGATTTTTGCTATGGCTAAGATTAATTTATGGATTGGTCTAGGGTTATGGTCATTGTGAGTGTAACAGTTAGGTCTAGGGTTATCATTAGGGTTAGAGTAATAGGTTGAGATGTCAGGTTAAAGATAGGTTTAGGTTTAGGTTAGCGTTAGTTTTAGGATTAGGGTTACCATTTGAGCTAGCTTAGATATTTAGGGTTAGGGTTAGGTTGACTGTTAGTTCTAGGGTTAGGTTTATGTTTAGGGTTAGGATAGGTTTGGCTTTTTGTCTAGTGTTACCACTAGGGTTAAGTTTATGTTTAGAGTAATGGGTAGGGTTGAAGCTAGAGTTAGGGCTTGGGTTAAAATTAAAGTTAGGGCTGGGGTTATGTTTAGGGCTAGAGATTGGATTAATGTTAGGGTGAGATTAAATGTAAGGGTTAGGGATTAAGCTAGGTTTCGGGATAGGTTGAGGGTTAGGTTTACACTGTGGACCAGGGTAGGTTTATGCTTAGGTTTAGGGCTAGGGTTAGCATTAGTTTTATGGTTATTAGTATAATGGATAGAATTAGAGCTAGGTTTGGGCTATGGTTACATTTAGGATTAGGCCTAGTTTTAGGGTGAGATTTAATGTTTGGGCTAGGGTTATTTTAGGGTAAGGTTTAGTGTTTGAACTGGGGTTAGTCCTAGAACGAGGGTTAGGGTTAGGTTTAGGGCTAGGTTTAGGGTTAGAGTTATGCTTAGGGTTAGGTTTAGGGCTGTAATTAGGGCTAGGTTTTGTGTGAGGTTTAGGGCTAATGTTAGGTCTATGGGTAATGTAAGAGCTAGAGTTATGGTTATGGCTATATAGAGAGTTTGTCCAGTTTTAGGGTTAGTTTTTGGGTTAGGATAAGGTTTACAGGTAGGGTTTTTGTTAGGGTAAATGTCAGTGTTCAGGTTAGGATTAGGTTTAGGGTTAGCTCCAGAATGAGGACTAGGGTTAGGTCCAGGGGTAGAGTTAGTGTTTGATTTAAGTTAAGGGTTATTGTTATGGCTAATGCTACTGTTATTGCTATATTTAGGATTGGGTTTAGGTCTAAGGCTAGTGTTATTGTTAGGTTTAGGTTTAGGTTTAATGGTAGGGCTAGTGTTAGTTTTCAGATAAGGGTAAGGATCTGTTTTAAACCTAGGTTTAGTGTTAGGGTAAGAATAAATGTCAGGGTTAGAGTTAGGATTTGGGTTAAGTTTAGAGCTAGAATGAGGGTTAGGGTTAGACTAGTAATAGAGTTAATGTTTGGGGTATGCATAAAATTAGTGTTAGGATTAGGATAGCAATAGGGTGAGGGTTTGACTAAGTGTAAGAAATAGAGTTAGAGCTAGGATTAGGACTAGGGATAGGGTTAGAGTTAGGGCCATGGTTAGGATTAGGTTTAAACCTAGGGTTAGGCCTTGGATTAGGGATATATTTTGTGTTAGGTTTAGGGCAATGGCTAATTTAAGAACTGGCATTACGATTAGGGCTAATTTTAGGTTTAGGTTTAGGGCGAGGTCTAGTGTTAGGATTAGGTTTAGGGATAGGGTGATGTGTAGAGCTAGGATAAGTGTTAAGGTCATAGTCAGGGTTAGTATTAGTTCTAGGGTTAGGGTTAGAACTCGAATTAGGGCTAGAGTTATGGCTAGCTGTAGGGTTAGCATTTGGTTCAGGTTAAGGGTTAGGGTAAGTTAAATGGCTTGGTTTTTCTTGAGAGCTAGGGCTTGGTATAGGGCTAGTTTTCAAATTAGTGTTAGGGTTAGAGCTAGTGTTAGTGTGTTGTTTTGGCTTAGGGTTAGGGTTAGATTTAGAGTTTGAGTTAGATCTACGTTTAGGGCTACAGCAAAGGTTAGGGTTAGGGTTAGGTCTAAGGTTTGAGTTATCATAATGGATAGTGTTAGAACTAGGGCTAGGGCGAGAGTTAGAATTAGTGTTAGGATTAGATTAAGGGTTAGAATTAGGGCTTAATTAGAGCTAGAATTAGAGCTAGGGTTAGCATTAGGGCTGAGCCTAGGTTTATGGCTAGGTTTATGGTTATGGTTATGGTTAGGTATGATGTTAGAGCTAGCTTTAGAACTAGGATGAGGGTTAAAATTAGGGCTTTTTTAGGGCTATGGCTAATGTCAGGTCTAGGGTTATGGTTAGAGATAGTTTAAGCATTGAGATTATTAGGGTTAGGATTAGGTTTATTGATATGGTTAGGTTTAGAGTTCAGGTTAGTTTTATAGTAATGTATAAGTTTAGGGTTAGGAATAGGTTTAGAGTTATCCTAGGGTTAGCATTAGGGTTAGGATTAGGATTAGGGTAAAAACATAGTGTTAAAACTCGGGTTAGGGCCAGGTTTATGGTTAGGATTAAGGCTAGTGTTAGGGATATGTTTTGGGTTATGTCAGGGGTTAGGGTTAGGGTTAGGTTTAGGGTAAGGGATAGGGCTAGAATTAGGTTTATGGTTAAGGTTAAAGGTAGTGTTATGGCTCCGAATAGGGATAAGTTTTGAGTTAGGTTAGGGATAGGTTTAGGGCTACAGCCAATGTAAGATCTAGAGTTAGGACTAGAACTTGTTTTAGGGTTAGGGTTAGGGCTAGGTCTAGGGTTAGGTTTAGGTTTAGGTTTTGAGTGATGTTTAGAGCTAGGTTTAGTGTTAGGATCAGAGTCAGTGTCAGGGTTTATTTTAGAGTTAGGAATAGGACTCAGATTAGAGCTAGGTTTAGGGCTAGGTGTAGGCTTAGGGTTTGCTTTATGTTAAAGGTTGGGGTTAGGGCTGTGGCTCAGTTGTTTCATAGGCCTAGGGCTCGTGTAGGGCTAATTTTAGGACTAACATTAGTGTTACGGCTTGTGATAGTGATAGGTCATCTTAGGGTTAGGGTTAGATTTAGAGTTAGGGTTATATATACGATTAGGGCTATAGCTAGGGTTAGGGCTCTTGTAAAGGCAAATGATAGGATTCTGGTAAGGGATAGGGTTAGAACTATAAATAGGGCTAGGGTGAGAGTTAGAGTTAGTCTTAGGGTTAGGGTTAGGTTAGGTTTAGGGCTAAATAAGGACTAGGATTATGTCTAGTGTTTTTATTAGGGTTAGGACTAGTTTAGGCTTAGGTTTAGGTTTAGGGATAGGGTTAGTTTTAGGGAAAGGGATGGGGTTAGAGCTAGTTTTAGTGCTAGTTCAAAGGTTAGAATTTTGGTTAAGGCTTGGATTATGGTTTGATTTAGTAATAAGGCTAGGTTTAGGGCTTGGATGAGGGCTAGGGTTTGTTTTAGGCAAGAATTAGGGCTAGGACTAGTGTCAGGTCTAGGCTTACATTAGGGATAAATTGAGGGTTAGATTTATGGTTAGTTCTAGTGTAAGGGTTCTGGTTAGAATATGGGTCAGAATTATTGCTAGGGGTATTATTAGGGTTAGAGTTAGGTTTCAGGTTTGGTTTAGGTTAAGGTTTAGGTATAGACTTGAATTAGCATTAGGGTTTGGTTAGGGTAATTATAGGTTTGGGTTTAGGGTTCATGTTAGGTGTAGGGTAATATATAGGGTTAGAGTTAGCAAAATGGATAGGGTTAAGCTTAGTGTTAGCCTTAGGGTTATGATTGTGCTTAGGGTAAGAAATAGGGTTAGGGTTAGGTTTAGGTTTAGGGTATGGTTTAGTGTTTGAGCTATGGTCATCACTAGGACAAGTGTTAGGTTTAGGGTTAGGTCTAGGTTATAGTTATGGTTAGTGTCAAGGTTAGTATTAAGTTTAGGGCTAGGATTATCATTAGGTGTAGTGTATTGGATAAGGTTTGATGTCATATTAGGTTTAGGTTTAGGGTTAGGTTTAGGCTTAAGGTTAGGGTTCACGATAGGTTTAGTGTTAGGGTTAGGGTACTGGTTAGGGTTTGAATAAGGGTTAGCTCTATGGCAAGTGTTAGGTTTATGGTTATGTCTAGTGTTAGGGTTAGGGTAAATTTAGGGTAAGTGCTATGTTTATCATCAGGGTTAGGTTTAAGGTTAGGGTAATGGTTGGGTTTAGAGCTAGGGTTTGGGCTAGGGTTATCATTAAGTTTAGGGTTAGAGTTAGGGTAATATGTAGGCTTAGAGATAGGTTTAGCGATAGGGTTAAGGTTAGGATTAGGGCTAGGGTTAAGGTTAGGTTTAGGTTTAGACTATTGGTTAGTGTTAGGGATTAGGATAAGTTTAAGGGTTAGGGATTGAGCTAGTGTTTGAACTAGGACGAGGATTAGGGTTAGGTTAAGGGTTAGGGTTATGTGAGGGTTAGGGCTAGGTTTAGATAGAGTTAGATGTAGGTTTTGGCCTATGGTGATGGCTAGTTTTAGGGTTAGTGATAAGGCTAAGTCTAGTGTTAGGGTTATGTGTTTTGTTAGGATAAGGTTTAGAGCTAGGGTTTGTGTTAGAGTAAGGTTAAGTGTTTGGTTTAGGGTTAGGTTTATTGTTAGGGCCAGCATTAGGACTAGGGTTTGGTCTAGGGGTAGGGTTAATATTTGCATTAGGTTAAGGGTTATTATTAGGTCTACAACTAAGTTTTTGTTAAGGGTTAGGCCTAGAGTTATCACTAGATAAAGGATTAAGTGTAGGTCTAGGTCTAGTGTTAGGGTAAAGTTTAGTTATAGGATTACAGGTAGTGCCAATTTAGGGTTTGGTTTAGGGTTCAGTTTAGACCTATGGTTAGTGTTAGGGTGAGAATAAAGGTCAGGGTTAGGGTTTGGGATAATGATAGAGCTAGATGGAGGATTGGGTTTAGGACTAGTAATAGAGTTAGGTTTTGGGTTAGGCTAAGATTTAGGTTTAGAACTAGGGTAGCTTTAGGGTTAGAGTTTGGCTTAGGGTAACTGATAGGGTTAGCACTAGTGTTAGGGCTAGGGTTAGGGTTAGGCTTAGAGCTAGGGTTAGTTTCAGGGTTAGGGTTAAAGCTAGCATTAGAGCTTGGATTAGGGCTAGGCTAGGTTTTGTGTTAGCTTTAGGGCTATGGCTAATGTAAGAACTATGGTTACAATTAGAGCCAGTTTTAGGGTTAGTTTTATTTATAGGTTTAGTGTTTGGTTAGGTTTAGGGTTAGGGTTATGTTTAGGGTAATGGATAAGTAAGGGTTAGTGAATGTTTTAGGGTTAGGCAGAGGGTTATTATTAGGGTTAGGATTAAGGTTAGGGTTAGGGTAATGGATAGGGTTAGAGCTAGAGTTAGGGCTAGGGTTATGGTTAGTGTTAGTGCTAGGGTTAGTGTTAGGTTTAGGGTTAGTGCAGGGATTAAAGATAGGGTTAGGTTTAGGGTAAGGGTTAGGACTTGGTTTAGGTTTAGAATTAGGGTTAAAGCTGGGGTTGGGACTTGCATTAGGGCTAGATTTTGGGTAACATTAGAGCTACTGTTAGGAATATAGCTCATGTAAGAACTAGGGTTATGATTAGGGCTAATTTTAGGTTTACAGTTAGGGCTAAGTCTAGTTTTATGGTTAGCTTCAAATTCAGGGTGATGTTTTGAGCTAGGGTTAGTGTTCAGTTCAGAGTTATGTTCAGGGTTAGTTTTAGGGTTGGAGATAGGACTCGAATTAGGGGTAGGCTTAGGGCTAGATGTAGGGTTAGGATTTGGTTTAGGTTAAGGGTTAGGGTTAGTGATATGACTCATTATATTTTAGGGCTAAGGATAAAGTTAAGTATAATTTTACAATTAATGTTAGTGTTATTGCTAGTGATAGGTTGAGTTTAGGCTTAGGGTACATTTAAAGTTATGATTAATTCTAGGGTTAGGGCTATAGCAAGGGTTAGGGCTAAGTTTAGGTCTAGTGTTTGAGTTATGGTAAGGGGTAGGGTTAGAACTAGGAATAGAGCTAGGGCGATAGTTAGAGTTAGTCTTAAGGTAGGGTTATGTTTAAGTTTAGGGCTAAATTAGGGCTAGTAATATGTCTTGGATTGGTGTTAAGTTTAGGACTAGGGTTAGGGCTATGTTTAGGATTAGGTTTAGGTTTAGGTTTAGGGGAAGGAATAGGGTTATAGCTAGGTTAAATGCTAGGGCATTAAAGAATTAAGTTTACGTCTAGGGTTAGATTTGTGTTAGGATTAAGGCTAGATTTGGGGTTAAGATGAAGGCTAGGGTTTGTGTTAGGGTTAGGGCACATTTTAGGGATAGGGATAATGTCAGATTTAGGATTATGGCTAGGGATATTTATAAGGTTCAGTTCATGGCTTGGTCCAATGTTATTTTAAGGTAAGGGCCATATAAAGAGAAAGGTATATTTTCAGGGTCAGGTTCAGGTTTTGGGTTTCTGTTAGGTTAATTATTAGGGTTAAGGCTCAATTTTGTATTAGGGTTAGAATTAGGGTTAGGTTTATGGATAGGTTTAGGCTAGGGTTATGGTTTGGGTTAGGTTTAGGGTACACGTTAGGTTTTGATCTAGGATTAGTTCTAGAGTGAGGGTTAGGTTTAGGATTATGTTTAGGGTAAGATTTAGGTTTAGGTTTAGGGTTAATGTTATGGTTAGGGCTAAGGTTATCTTTAGAGTTAGGTTAATGGATAGGATTAGATATCAGGTTAGGGATAGGGGTAGTTTTAGGTTAAGGATTAGTGTTAGGGTTAGGGCTAAAATTATCATTAGAGTTAGGGTAATGGATAGGGTTAGATGTCAGGTTAGGTTTAGGGATAGTTTCAGGTTTAGGGTTAGTGTTAGGGTTAGGGCTAAGGTTAGTATTAGAGTAAGGGTTAGGGTATTATCTAGGGTTAAGGCTACAATGAGGGTTAGGTTTAGGGTTAGGTTTAGGATTAGGTTTAGAATTAGGATTAGAGCTAAGTTTATCATTAGGGATAAGTTTCGGTTTAGGGTAGTGGATAATTTGAGGGATAGTATTAGGGTTAGAGTTAACCTCATTATTAAGGCTAGGATTAGGATTAGGTTTAGGGATAGCGTTAGGGTTATATTTTGGTTTCAGTTTTGGGTTCTATCTAGGGTTAGGTTTAAGGAGAGGGTTAGGGTTAGAGTTAGGGTTAGGCTTAGGGTAAGGGATAAGGTTAGGGTAGGGTTAGGATTATGCTTTGGGCTAGATTTAGGCCTATGATTAGGGCTAGGTTTTGTGTTAGATTTAGAGCTGCTTTTAGTGCTATGGTCATGTAAGTGTTATGTTTACAATTATGTTTAATGTTTAAGTTTTGGTTAGGGTCAGTTTTATAGCTAGGGTTAGTTTTAGTGTAAGGGTCTGTGTTTGGATTAGGGTTAGGGTTATGGCAATAGCCAGAATTAGGATTGGTTAGGTCTAGAGTTAAGGTTAGTTTTTGGCTTAGGTTAAGGGTTATCATTAAAGGTAGGGCTAGTTTTTTGTTTAGGTCTTAGTTAAAGATATGACTAGATTTAGGATTAGGTTTAATCTACGGATAGTGTTAGAGTTAGGTTTAGATATAGGGTTATGGGTAGGGCTAGTGTTAGGGTTTGGTTTAGATTCAGGGTCAGAATAAAGGTCAGGCTTAGGGTTAGGATTTGGGTTATGATTAAAACAAGAATGAAGGCTAGGGTTAGGACTAGTAATAGGGTTAGTGTTTGGGTTAGACGTATGACTAGTTTTAGGAGTAGGGTTAGCATTAGGATTGGGGTTTGGCTAGTGTAAAAGATAAGGTTAGAGCTAGGGTTAGAGCTAGGGTCTTGGTTAGGGTTAGGGCTAGTGTTAGGGTTAGGGTTAGGGTGAAAGCTAGGGTTAGGTCTCAGATTTAGGCTAGGTTTTGGTTAACATTAAGTTTAAGGTTATGGCTAATGTACAGTCTAGATTTATGGTTAGAACTAGTTTTAGAATTAGGGTTAGGACTAGGTAGTGATAGGGTAAGGTTTAGGTATAGGGTGATGTTTAGAGGTACAGTTAGTGTTAATGTCAGAGACAGGTTCAGAGGTAGTTTTGGGTTAAGATTAGGACTCGAATTTGGGCTAGGCTTAGGGCTAGATATGAGGTTAGGGTTTGGTTGAGGTAAAAGTTTAGGGTTAGTGTTATGGCTCAGTTTTGTCTTAAGGATAAGCCTATGCTTAGTACTAGTTTTAGGATTAGTTTTAGAGTTAGGGCTAGTGTTAGGGTTAGGTTTAGGTGTAGAATTTGGGTTAGATTTAGAGTTAGATTTAGATCTAGGGTTAGGTAAGGTGTAAGGTTAGGGCTAGGGTTATTCTAGGCATAAGGCTAAAAATAAGGTTATGGTAAGTGGTAGGGTTAGAATTAGGGCTAGGGCTAGGGAGAGAGTTATTGTTAGTCTTAAAGCTAGGGTTACAGTTAGGTTTAGGATTAGAACTAGGGTTAGTGTTAGGGTTAGTTCTAGGGTTAAGATTAGGTCTAGTGTTAGTGTTAGGGTTAGGGTTTGGGTTAAGTTTAGGGTAAGTGATGGGGTTATTACTAGTTTTAGGGTGAGAGAAAAGGTTAGAATTAGGATTAGGTTATGCTTAGGCTAGGTTTTGGGCTAGGATGAGAGCAAGTTTCGTGTTAGGGTTAGGGCTAGGATTAGGGCTAGGGCTAATATCAGGACTAGGGTTAGAGTTATGGATAGGTTTCAGGTTATGTTTATGGTTAGGTCTAGTATAAGGGTTAGATTTGGGGTCAGGGTCAATTTACAGCTATGTGTATTATTAGTGTCAGAGTATGGCTTAAGATTTGGTTTAAGTTAAGGTTTCGGTTTAGGGCTTGAATTTGCATTAGGGTTAGAGTTAAGGTTAGGTTAATGAATAGGCTTAGGATTAGGATTCAGGTTAGTTTTAGGGTACTGGATAGGTTTAGGGATTGCAATAGGGTTAGGGTTAAGCCTAGGGTTAGCTTTAGGGTTAGGATTATGGTTAAGGTAAAGGATAGAATTAGAGCTAGGGTTAGGGCTAGGGTTATGGTTAGGATTAGGGCTAGGGTTAGGATAGTGGACATAATTAGAGCTGTGGTTAGGGCTATGTTTAAGGTTAGAATTAGGGCTAGTGTTAGGTTAGGGTTTGGGATAAGGCTAGGGTTATGTTAAGGGTAAAGTTTAGGCTTTCACCAAGGGTTAGTTCTAAAGCGAGGCTTAGGGTTAGGGTTAGAACTAGGGATAGGTTTAGGGTTACACTTAGGGTTATGTTCAGGCCTAGGATTAGGGCTAGTTTTTGTGTTAGTTTAGATCTAGGGTTAGGGCCATGGGTAATGTAAAATCTAGGGTTATGATTAGGGCTACTTTTATTGTTAGGGTTATGGCTAGGTCTAGTTTTAGGATTAGGTTTTGGTTTAGGTTTAGCTTTGGAGCTAGGATTATGTTAGGGTCAGGGCCAGTGTTAAGTTATAGTTAGTGTTGGGGTTAGTGCCAGAATTAGGACTAGGGTTAGGTTTAGGGGTAGGATTAGTATTTGGGTTGGTTTAAGGGTTACAGTTAGGGCTAGGGCTAGGTTGTTGTTCAGGTCTAGGTCAAGAGATATGGCTAGATTTAGGATTAGTATTAGGTCTAGGGTTAGTGTTAGGTTTAGGTTTAAGTATAGGAATACCAGTTTAGGTTTAAGTATAGGATTAGGGTTAGGTTTCCGGTTAGGGTTAGTTTTAGACCTACTGTTAGTGTTAGGGTCAGAATAAGTAACATTGTTAGGGTTTGGGTTTGGGTTATGGTTAGAGCTAGAACGAAGTTTAGAGTTAGGACTAGTAACAGGGTTAGGGTTTGTGTTGGGCTATGGATTAGGGTTAGGACTAGGATTAGATTTGATTTAAGGTTTAGCTTAAGGTAATGAGAAGGGTAAGAGCTAGGATTAGAGTTAGGGTTAGGGTACTGGTTAGGGCTGGTTTTAGGGTTAGGGTTTAAATTAGTGTTAGAGCTCATATTAGGGCCAGGTTTGGGGTTAGGTTGGAGCAAGTGTTAGGCCTACAACTAATGTTTGAACCAGGGTTATGATTAGGGCTACTTTTTGGGTAAGTGTTATGGCTAGGTCAAGTGTTAGAGTTAGGGTTAGGGTTAGTGTTAGCATGATGTTTAGAGCTAGGGTAAGTGTTAAGGTCAGGGTAAGTGTTTGGGTTATAGTTAGGGTTAGGGTTAAACCCAGAATTATCACTAGAGTTAGGTCTAGGTGTAGGGTTACTCTTTGTGTTAGGTTAATGTTAATCATTAGGGCTAGGGCTAGGTTTTTGTTTATGTCTAGGGTTAGAGATATGGCTAGATTTAGGATTAGGTTTAGGTCTAGGGATAGTGTAAGGGTTAGGTTTAGGAATAGATTTATTTTCAGTGCTAGTTTTAGGGTTTAGTATAGGGTTAGGGTAAGGTTTAGACCTATGGTTACCTTTAGAGTGAGAATAAGTGTCAAGTTTAAGTTATGAATAAGCTAGAATAAGGGCTAGGGTTAGCACTAGTAATAAGATTAGGGTTTGGGTTAGGCTAAGGATTAGGGTTAGGCCTAGGGTTAGCATTAGAGTTAGAGTTAACTTAGGGTGAGTGATAGTATCAAAACTAGGGTTAGGGCTATGTTTAGGTTTAGGGTTAGGACTAGTGTTAGCTTTAGATTTAGGGTTAAATCTAGGGTTAGGTCTTGCATTAAGGCAAGGTTTTGGTTGGAGTTAGAGCTAGGTTTAGAGTTATGGCCAATGTATTGACTAGGGTTTCGATTTGGGCTACTTATAGGATTGGGGTTAGGACTAGGTCTAGTGGTAGGATTAGGTATATCATTAGGGTGATATTTAGAGCTAGGTTTAGTGTTAGCCTCAAATTTAAGGTCAGAGTAGTTTTAGGGTTTGGGTTTGGACTCGAATTAGGGCTAGGGTTAGCGCTAGGTGTAGGGTTAGGTTTTGGTTTAGGTTAAGTTTTAAAGTTAGGGCTATGGCTCAGCTTTGTTTTAGGGCTAGGGCTATGGTTATTGCTAGTTTTAGGCTTAGCATTAGGTTTAGGGCTCGTGTTATTTTTAGGTTTAGGCTTAGTGTTAAAGTTAGATTAAATTTAGGATTAAATCTAGGATTAGGTCTAGGGCTAAGGATAGGGCTTGTGTTAGGTCTTGGTTTATGGCTAGGATTAGGGTTATGGTAAGGGATAGGGTTAGAACTAGAAATAGGGCTAGGGTGAGAGTGAGAGTCAGTCTTATGGCTAAGCTTAGTGTTTGGTTAGGTATAGGGCTTAATTATGGCTAGGAATAGGGCTAGATTTATCATTATGTTTAGGCCTGGTGTTAGTTTTAGGCTTAGAATTAGGTTTAGTGTAAGTGATGGGGTTACAGCTAGGGATAGGGCTAGGGTGAAGGTTAGATTTAGGTTTAGGGCTAGGGTTTCCTTCGAGTTATGATTAAGGCTAGTTTTAAGGCTAGGATGAGGGCTAGGGTTTATGTGAGTGTTAGGGCTAGGCTTAGTTTTAGGGCAAATGTCAGATCTAGGGTTACATTTAGGTATAATTTTAGGGTTAGGTTTATGGCTATGCTTAGCGTAAGTGTTAGGTTTAGGGGAAGGATCAAGTTTAGAGCTAGGGGTATTATTAGGGTTAGGGTAAAGTTTAGTGCTTTCTTTAGGTCAGGGTTTAGGGTTAGGGATTGATTTACCATTAGGTTTAGGGTTACTGTAATTGTAGTGTTTGGTTTAGGGTTCAGGTTAGATTGGCATAATTGATAGGGTTATGGTTAGGGATAGGGTTAAATTTAGGCCTAGTTTTAGCATTATAATTAGGGTTATGTTTATGGTAATTCATAGGGTTAGAGCTCAATTTAGGGCTAGTGTTATGGATAGGATTAGGCTACAATTAGATTTAGAGTTATGGGTTTGGTTTGTGTTAAGTTTAGCGATAGAATTATGGCTAGGGAAAATGCCAGGTCTAGGGTTAGGGTTATGGTTATTTTTAGGGTTAGGATTATGGCTAGGTCTAGTATAAAGGTTAGGTTTAGGAGTAGGGTCAAGGTTAGAGCTAGGTATATTTTTATGGGAAGGTTCAGAGTTAGGGTTTGGTTTAGGTTAAGGTTTAGGTTTAGGGCTTGAATTAGCATTAGGGTTAGGGTTAGAGTAATGATAGGGTTAGGTTTAGGGTTCAGGTTAAGTTTAGGTTAATGAAATAGGTTGGGGTTATGGATAAGTATAGAGTTAGGCCAAGGGTTACCATTTGAGTTATGGTTATGATTAGACTTAGAGCTAGTGATAGGGATAGTGTAATGGTTAGAATTCTGGCTCATGTTAGGGCAATGTTTAGGGCTAGGTTCTGGGTTAGGGTTAGGGTTAGGGTAAGGGTTAGGGTTAAACCTAGGGTTAAGGCTCAGATTAGGGCCTGGTTTGGGGTTTGGTTAGCGGTAGGGTTAGGACTATGACTAATATATGAACTAGTGTTACAATTAGTGCTAGTTTTAGGTTCAGGTTTAGAGTTAGGGCTGGATTTAGTGTTACAGTTAGGTTTAGGGTTAGGATGATGTTTAGAGCAAGAGTTATTGTTAGGGTCACTGTCAAAGTCAGGGTTAGTTTTAGGTTTAGTGTTAGAACTCCAATTATGACTAGTTAGTACTAGGTTTACGGTGAGTGTTTGGTTTAGGTTAAGGATTAGGAATATAGGTTGCTTTTGTATTAGGTGTATGGGTACGGTTATGGCTAAATTATGGTTTAGCATCAGGGTTAGGGCTAGTGTTAGGTTGAGGTTTAGGCTTAGAGTTAGGGTTAGATTTAGAGTTAGGTTTAGATCTAGGGTTAGGGCTAGGGCTATGGCTAGGGTTAGGGCAAGGTTTAGGGTTATGTTGACGAATATGATTAGAACTAGGGATATGGCTAGGGTGAGAATTAGAGTTAGTCTTAATAGTTTTCTTATGGTTAGGGTTAGGGTTAGGGCTAAATTAGGGCTAGGCCTAGGGCTGGGGTTAGGACTAGGGTTAGGGCTAAATTAGGGCTAGGATTAGGGCTAGGGTTAATGATAGGGTTAGGGCTAAATTAGGGCTAGGATTAGGGCTAGAGTTAGGAATATGTTTATGGCTAAATTATGTCTAAGATTAGGGCTAGGGTTAATGTAAGGGTTAGGGCTAAATTAGGGTTAGCATTAAGGCTAGAGTAAGTGTTGGGGTTAGACCAAGTTGTTGGGCTAGAGTTAGGGTTAGCGGTGTTAAGGTTAAGTTTAGCAAAATGGGTTGGCTATAGCTAGCTTTATGGCTAGGGTGAGGGTTAGAATTAGAATTAGGCCTAGGGTTATTGTTAAGTTTCAGATTAAGGCTCGGTTTAGGGCTAGTTAAGCACTAGGGTTCCTGTTAGGGTTATGGCTAGGACCAGGTCTAGAGCTAATACCCAGTCTAGGGTTAATGATTTAAGTTAGTTTTAGGGTTAGGTTATGGCTAGATCTAGCGTAAGAGTTAGGTTGTGTTAAAGGTCAGCATTAGCGCTAGGGTTATTATTAGGGTCAGTGTCAGGGTCAGGGTTGGCATTTGGTTTAGCAAAAAGTTTAGGGTAAGGGCTCAAATTACCATTAGTGTTAGGTTTAGGGTCAGCATAATGGATAAGTTTTAGTTTAGGCTTCAGTTAAGGTTTAGAGTAATGGATGGGATAGGGTTAGGGTTAGGGTTAGGGTTATGTTTAGTGTAATGTATAGGTTTATAGCTAGGGTTACGGCTAGGTTATGGTTTGGATTAAGTCTAGGATTAGGGCTAGGTTTAGGGATAGGGATGGGGTGTTATTTAAGGTAAGTTTTAGGGTTAGGGTAATTGTTAGGTTTAGAGCTAGGGATATTGTTAAGTTAGGGTAAGGGTTAGTGTTTGAGCTAGGGTTAGGGCTAGGGTGAGGTTTAGGTTTAGGTTTAGGTCTATGTTTACATTTATGTTTAGAGTTAAGATTAGTGTTAGGGATAGAGTTTTAATTAGAGGTAGGTTAAGTGTTAGGGTAATGGATATGGTTAGACCTAAAGTTCAGGCTAGGTTTAACGTTAGGATTAGAATTAAGGTCAGAGTTATGGTTTAGGATAGAGGTAAGGTTATGTTATTGTAACAGTTAGGCTTTGAGCTAGGGTTAAATCTACAGTGAGGCTTAGGTTAGGGGTAGGTTTAGGGATTGGGTTAGGCTGAGGGTTATGCTTAGAGCTAAGCATAGAGCTTAGTGTTAGCATGAGAATTAGAACTAGGGTTAGGTTAAGTTTATCTATGGTGTTAGTGTTAGTGCAAGGGCTAGGATTTGCGTTAACGTTTTATGTTAGGTTTAGGACAATGCATAATGTATGAACTAGGGTTATGTTTAGGGCTAGTTTTAGGGTTAGGATTATGGCTACGTCTAATGTTAGGTCTAGATTTTGGGTTAGTGTCAGGTTTAAAGCTAGGTTCAGTGTAAGAATCACAGTCAGTTTTGGGGATAGGGTTAGGGTTAGGCTTATGCCAGATTTAGCACTAGGTTTAGGTCTAGTGGTAGGGTAAGTGTTTGGTTTAGTTTATCAGTTATTGTTAGGGCTAGTGTTAGGTTTTGTTTAGGTCTAGGACTAGAGTTATAACTATATTTAGGTTTATCTTTGGGTCTATAGGTATAGGGTTACCAGTAGGGCTAGTGTTAGGATTTGGTTTAGTGTTAGGGTCATGTTTAGACCTAGGGTTACTGTTAGGGTCAGATGAGAGTCAGAGTTATGTTTAGAGGTAGAATGAGGGCTAGGGTTAAGACTACTATTATGGTTAGGTTTTAAGTTAGGCTAAGGATTAAAATTAGAATTAGGGTTAGCATTTGGGTTAGGGCTTGCCTTAGTGTAAGGAATAGGGTTAGAGTTAGGCTTAGAACTATTGTTAGGGTTAGGGTTAGGACTAGTATTAGTGTTAAAGCTAGGGTTAGGTCTCAGATTAGGGGTAGAATTTTTTTAGGATTAGGGCTATGTTTAGGACAATGACTAATGTATGAACTACGGTTATGATTAAGGCTAGTTTTAGGGTTAGGTTAAGGCTAGAAATAGTGTTAGGGTTTGTGGTGAGCCGCTTCTGCCGTTTATGCAAATTATGGTCGCCATTACAAGATGGCGCTGGCTCCGCTGTGGTCTGTGACAAACAACTCCTTATTTGGGAGAGTTGGCGCATGACTTTTCATCACCCTATGAGAAAGCTCCACGTGGCTGCTTTGCATTGGGGCTTGAGATGCTTTATTAAGGCTGGGAGGGGCATCCGAGAGAGAGAAGAAGAACTATCAAGGGCCTGAAATAAACTACTGAAAGAAGATTCCTGAGTGTTGCGTCTTCCTTGCGGGCAAGAAGTTGCAACAAGGGTTAATTTAAGGTTAGGGTGATTTTTAGAGCTAGGATTAATGTTACGGTCAGTGTCAGGGTCAGGGTTAGATTTAGAGTTAATTTCAGGGCTAGTTGTAGGGTTAGGGTTTGATTTAGGATAAGGGTTAGGATTAGGGCTATGGCTTGGTTTTGGTTTATTGTTAGGGCTAGGGATAGTGCAAGTTTTACAATTAGCATTATGGTTAGGGGTAGTGTTAGGATTTTGTTTAGGCTTATTTTTACAGTTATTTTTAGAGTTGTTTTAGATTTAGACTTAGTCTTAGTTCTATGGTTAGGATTAAGGCTAAGGATAGAACTAGGGCTAGGGCTATGGCAAGAGTTAGAGTTAGTCTTATGGCTTGGTTTAGGGTTAGGATAGGACTAAATAAAGGCTAGGATTAGCACTAGGCTTTGTGTTAGGCCTAGGTTTAGGACGAGGGTTAGGGTTAGGTTTAGGGTTATGGTTAGTTATTAGGTACAGGATAAAGTAATAGGTAGATTTAGGGCTAGGGTGAAGAATAGAATTAGGGTTAGGGCTCGGGTTATGGTTCGGGTTAGGATTAAGCCTAGGTTTAGGGCTAGGATTACAGTTAGGGTTAATTTAAAGCCTAGTGTTACAGTTAAAAATAGTTTTAGGGTTAGGTTTATGGCTACATCTAGTGTAAGGGCTAGGTTTAGGTTTAAGATCAGGTTTAGAGGTAAGTGCACTCTTAGGGTCAGGGTCGCGATTAGTGTTTTGGATAGGTTAATGTTTAATGTTAGGTCTCAAATTAGCATTAGAGTTAGGATTAGGGTAAAGATGGTGTTAGGTTTAGGTTTCAGGTTAGGTTTAGGGTAATGGATAGGTTTAGGATTAGGGATACAGTTAGTTTTAGGCCCAGGTTTAGCATTAGGTTTATGGTTATGGTTAGTGTTATGGATAGGGTTAGAGATAGGGGTACAGCTGGTATCAATGTTATGATTATTGATAGGGTTATGCTTAGGGTTAGATCTAGGATTATGGCTAGGGTTATAGTTATGGTTAGTGATATGGTTAGGGTTAAGGTCAGGTTTAGAGCTAAGGGTACCATTAGGGTCAGGGTCGATTAGTATTTTGGATACTTTAGTGCTGAATATTAGGTCTGAAATTAGCATTAGAGGTAGGATTAGGGTAAAGATGGTGTTAGGTTTAGGTTTCAGGTTAGGTTTAGGGTAATGGATAGGGTTAGGATTAGGGATACAGTTAGGTTTAGGCCCAGGTTTAGCAGTATCATGGCTAGGGCTAATATCAGGTCTAGGGTTTTGCTTAGGGATAGTTTTAGGGTTAGTTTTATGGCTATGTCTAATGTAAGGGTTAGTTATAAGGTAAGAGTGAGGTTTAGAGCTAGGGTTATTATTAGGGTCAGTGTCAGTGTTAGGGTTTGGTTTAGGATTGAGTTTAGGGTTAGGGCTCAAATTAGCATTAGGGTTAGTTTTAGGATAATGATTGGATAAGGTCTAGGATTCAGGGTAGGTTTAGGGTAATTGATAAGTTTGGGGATAGTGATATGTTAAGGGTTAGGTCTAGGGTTAGCATTAGAGGAAGGTTTATGTTTAGGGTAATGATATATTTATACTTAAGGTTAGGGCTAGGGTTAATGTTAGGATTAGTTCTTTATTTAGGGTTAGCGTGAGAATTAGAACTAGGGTTAGGTTAAGTTTATCTATGGTGTAAGTGTTAGGTTCTGAGCTACGGGTTGGGCTAGGCTGAGAATTAGGTTCAGGATTATTTCTAGGGATAGGATTACAGTAGATTTTGGGTTAGGGTTAGGGTTAGGATTAGACCTAGGATTAGTTGTAAGGTCAGTAGAAGGCTCAGGGTTAGTGTTAGTGTTTTGAATAGGGTTAGATCTACAATGAGCGCAAGGGTAAGGGATATTAGTAGGGTTAGTGTTTTGGTTGGCCTAAGGATTAGTGATAGGTCTAGGGTTACCCTTAGGTTTAGGTTTTTGCTTTGGTAAGGGATTTGTTTAAAGCTAGGATTATGGCTATGGATATGGATACAGTTTGGGTTAAAGGTAGGTTTAGGGCTCGGATTAGGCCTAGGTCTTGTGTTAGGATTAGGGCTAGTGTTATTGCAATGGCTAATGTAAGAACTAGGCATAGTTTTATTGTTAGGGTATGGGTTAAGTTTAGTGTTAGGGTTAGCTTTAAGGTTAGGGTGATATTTATAGTTAGGTGTCATGTTAGAATAGGATTCAGGGTAAAGCTTAGGTTTAGGGTTAGAGTTATGACTCAAATTAGGGCTAGGGTTACTGTTATGGTTCAGTTTATGGTGAGGGCAGTGTTTAGAGCTAGGTTGAGTGTTAGGATATTAGTCAGGGTCAGTGTTGGTTTTAAGGTTAGGGTTAGAATTCGAATTAGGGCTAGGTTTAGGTCTAGTTGTAAAGTTAGGATTTGGTTTAAGTTAAGTTTTAGGTTTAGGGCTCATACTCGGTTTTGTTTTAGTCCTAGAGTTAGGGTTAGGGCTAGTGTTAGTGTTAGGCTTAGGCTTAGGTTTAGGCTTAAATGTGGAATTAGGGTTAGATCTAGGGTTAGGGCTAGAACTAAGGATACTGCAAGGGTTATGGCTATGTGTATGATTATGGTAAGGGATAGGTTTAGAACTAGGAATAGGCCTAGGGCTAGAGTTAGTCTTAGGGCTAGAGTTAGGATTAGGGATAAATATAGGGCTAAATTAGGGATAGGATTAGGGTTAGGTTTAGTGTTTAGTTTAAGTCTAGGGTTACAGTTAGGGTTAGGGTTAGAGTTTAGAGTTAGCGTTTAGAGTTTATGTTTAGCTTTAGGGCAAAGTTTGTGGAAATGGAAGGCTTTATAGCTAGGTTTAGAGGTAGGGTGAGGGTTAGAATTAGGGTTAGGGCTGTGGTTAGGTTTAGGGTTATGATTAAGGCTAGATTTAGGGCTAGGATGAAGACTTTTTTTTTTTTTTTTGGGGGGGGGTGTTTGGCCTAGGATTAGTGCTAGGGCTAATTTCAGGTCCAGAATTATGGTTAAAGATAGTTTTAGAGTTAGGATTATGGGTAGGTCTAGTGTAAAGTTTAGGTTTAGGTTTAGCCTCAGGTTTAGAGCTAGGGGTATTATTAGGGTCAAGTTCTGTGTTAGGGTTTGGGATAGGTTAAGATTGAAAGATAGAGCTTGAATAAGCATTAGGGTTAATGTTAAGGTTATGGTAATGGATAGAGTTAGAAATCAGTTTAGTGCTAGGTTATGGTTATGATAAAAGCTAGGTTTTGGGTTAAGTGAGTGCAGCGTTAGGGTTATGGCTAATGTAAGTACTAGGGTTATGATTATGGCTAATTTTATTGTTTTAGGGCTAGGTTTACTGTTAGGTTTAGGTTTAGAGTTAGGGTGATGTTTAGACCTTGGGTTACTGGTTATTGTCAGAGTAAGTGTCAGGGTGAGTTTTAGGTTTTGGCTTAAAACTGGAATTAGGGCTGGGATTAGGACTAGTTGTAGTGTTAGAACTTGGTTTAGGTTAATGGTTAGGGTTAGAGCTTTGGCCCAGTTGGCTTTAGGACTAAGGTTAGGGTTAGTAAAATTTTAAGGATTAGTGTTATGGTTAGGGTTAGTCTTAGATTTAGGCTTAGGGTTTGGTTTAGGGTTAAATTTAGAGTTAGGTTTTTATCTAATGTTAGTGCTAGGGCTAAGGATATGGCAAGGGTTAGGACTAGGATTTTGGATAGAGTTAGGTTTATAGAAAGGGCTAGGATTAGAACAAGTGATTGGGCCAGTTTGAGAGTTAGAGTTTTACTTAGGTCTAGGGTTAGTGTTAGCGTTAGGTATGGGATAAATTATGGCTAGGGTTAGTGTTAGGGCTAGGATTAGGGCTAGCTTTAGACTTAGCATCAGGGTTAGGGCTAGTTTTAGGCTTAGGCATCGAGTTAGGGTTAGATTTAAAGTTAGGTTTTAATCTAGTGTTAAAGCTATGGCTAAGGATAGGGCAATTGTGATTACAAGGGTCAGGGTTAGTGTTAGGATTATGTTTAGGGTAAGGGATGTAGTTTTGGGTAGGTTTAGGGCTGTGGCAAGGGTTAGTATTAGGGTTAGGTCTTAGTTAGGGTTAGGGTTATTATTAAGGCTAGGATTAGTTCTTGTGTTAGGGTTAAGGTGAGGGTTAGAACTAGGATTAGGTTTAGTGTTGTGTTTAGCCTAAGGGTTAGTTTCTGAGCTATGGTTAGGGCGAGGCTGAGAGTTACATTCAGAATTAGGTCTAGGGATATGATTATGGTAACTTTTGGGTTAGGTTTGGGGTTAGGGTTAGACCTAGGTTTAGCGTTAGGGTCAGTATAAGGGCCATAGTTAGGGTTAGGGTTTGGGATAGTGTTAGCACTTAAAAGAAGTCTAGAGTAAGGACTATTAATAGGGTTTGATTTTGTTTAGTCTAAGGACAAGGGATAGGTTTAGGGTTATTCTTAGGTTTAGGGTTTCGCTTAGGGTAAGTGATTGATTTAGATCTAGGTTTAGGGCTATATTTAGGGTTAGACTTACAGTTAAAGCTAGGTTTAGGGATCGGATTAGGACTAGTTTTGTGTTATAGTTAGGGCTAAGATTAGGGATATGGCTAATGTAAGAACTAAGGTTACCATTAGGGTTAGTTTTAGGGTTAGGCTTAGGGGTAGGTTAAGTGGTAGGGTTAGGTTTAAGTTTATGGTAATATTTATAGCTAATATTCTTGTTAGGATAGGAGTCAGGGTCAGGGTTAGTTTTATAGTTAGCATTAAGACTCAAATTAAGTCCACTGTTAATGTGAGTGTTCAGCTTGAGTTTCAGGCAGTTTTTAGAGCTAGGGTGTGTGTTAGGATATGAGTCAGGGTCAGGATTAGTTTTAAGGTGAGGCTTAGGACTTGAATTAGGGCTAGGTTTAGGTCTAGGTTTAGTGTTAGGGTTTGGTTTAAGTTAAGGTTAAGGGTTTAGACTATTGTTCAGTTTTGGTTCATTGCTAGGATTATGGTTAGGGCTAGATTTACGATTAGCATTAGGATTAGGGCTGGTGTTAATGTTAGGCTTAAGATTAGATTAAGTGTTACGGTCAGGGCTGGGACTATCTTTAGGGAAAGTGCTAGTGTTAGGTTTACAATAGTGTTTAGCAATAGAATAGGCCTAGGGCTAGGGCAAGAATTAGAGTTAGTCTTAGGTCTAGGAATTGGATAGGATTAGAGATACAGCCAAATTAGGGCTAGGATTAGGGCTAGGTTTTGTGTTTAGCTGAAGCCTAAGGTTAAGGTTAGTGTTAGGTTTAAATTTAGGGTAAGGGATGACATTATAGCTAGGTTTAGAGGTAGGGTTAGGGTTAGAATTAGGGTTAGGTGTAGGGCTAGATTTAGGGTTATGATTAAGGCTAGGTTTAGTGCTAGGATGAGGACTAGGTGTGTTTTTAGTATTAGGGCTAGGATTATGGCTAGAGCTAATTTCAGGTCCAGAATTATGGTTAAAGATAGTTTTAGGATTAGGTTTATGACTAAGTCTAGGCTAAGGATTTGATGTTGGGTCATGGTCAAGTTTAAATCTCGGGGTATTATTAGGTTCAAGGTCTGGGTTAGGTTTGGGGATAGGTTCAGGTTTCAATTTTGGGCTTGAATTAGTTTTAAGATTAGGGTTAGGGTAATAATAGGGTTAGGTTTAGGATTCAGGTTAGGTTTAGGGTAAAGTAAGTGTTAGGATTCAGGATAGAGTTAGGTATATACCATGTGACCAGCGCACTGGTTTTATCAAAGAGGTTCTTGGCATATAAGTTAGCTAGTGAGATCAAAATAAACACACAGACTCAATTACCTTTTTCTATGAACAGGTCCGAGACGGCTCCCACCTCTCTGACTCACACCTCGAACCACTGGGTAGGGCAGCAAGGATTACTTAGGGCTAGCAGGAGAGAGAGGTGGAGCATGCCAGGGAGTGGCCTTTTATTGGGAAACAAGAATATCAGGGGAGAATTCCATCCAATGAAGGTTTAGGGGGGAAGCACTCCAAGGTCAGGGTCAGTGATTGGCCTCTGGGTCAGTGGTCAGTCACATCCCCACACAGACAGGCTCTCTCACCAGGAGAGGGTCAGGAAAGCTCCAACACAGTTTAGCCAGAGCACCTCACACCCAATCCGGGAGTTGCCCAATCGCGTGTGAGAATGGCTCCCCATATATCCCTCCTTTTTTTTTTCCTTAAAAATGAGGCGGTGGTTCACTCTTTGAAGTTTCTGTATTCTTGTTTTGAAGACTCACCATCCTATAATTACAACACAAAAGATAATTAACAGCAAAGAGAATAATCCAATAATGTACCAGGCTGAGTGTTTAAGAATATTTCCAGGGCTAAATCCATTTAACTCCTTCAATATTTGGTTAGACAAAGAAGAAGGATCTGATAATTTAGCTCTATTATTTTGAATGTCTTGGATATGGTGATGAAGTTCCAGAATACCCAAGCTATTATTACTATTTTGCCAAATAACTAACAAATGGTTTTTAACCTTCTCCCAATCCCAGACAGAAGCATTGTACTTGGCAGCTGTAACACACACACATTTATAATTTGCATGGCATTTAAGACTTTCTTTAAATTTTAAGGCTGAAATTTCATTACCTATGTCTGTAACAGTCACCTCTAAGATGTTTAATTTAGTCTCAATCCTTTCATCAATATTTACTTGATTATGCAGAGCCTTGGAAGTATTTTGAGCTAAATTATTAAGAAATTTTGCATTCTGAATATTTTGAGACAATGTCAGAGATGCAGAGACAGTGGAGGCAATAAAGCAGACTAGTGTCAAAACACCAACAATTATAATTCCAATAGCACATTTAGGTCTTGCTAGCTGGGCAAGAATTTGCTGCAAGACTTGTAAACCAGTATCAGCATACCATGGCTCTGAAATATTAGCAGGTAATAAAACAAAAGAGGGCTGATGAAGTGTCAGCACCCCTTTTCCTCCATTATACCTAGTAATACAATTGGTTAGGTTACATTTGTTACAAGTAACAATATATCTGTCATTTATCCATTTAACTTTTACATTTCCAATAATTAAAACATAAGGAGATTGGACACAGGCTTGTAAGCCATAGCAAGATCCCTCCTTACAGTTCTTGCCAACAAATTTTGGTAAAGGCTTGTCTGTAAAATGTTAGAATTATGAGGCAGCAATTAAGCATCAAACATCCTTTGGAATACCACCCTCACTGTAAGTCAAAATATTACTAACAAATCCTGCAGGTGTCGTAGCAGAATTTCTTTGTAATTGTCTCTTATCAATTTTTGGAGACCAGTCTAAAATATACCCACTATCTTTAGACACATTGTGTTTTACAGGAAAAGTATTTACACAATCCATCCATCTAGGAAAGGTGCCAGTCTCAATTGTAGAACTATTTGGACAGTGGGGTATCCATGGAGGTTTTGCAGAAATGACTGGCTTGTTATGGGAAAGTCCCATCTTAATTACTGATCTAGTATAAGGTTTTAAGTCTCCATAAGTAGAATTATTTGTCAGTCTAGGTCCACCAATCACTGTCTTTTCCTCGAATGAATCTTTCAGACAGCCAGCATGTTTATCGTGGAACCAACACAAAGGTAATTGGGCACTGTAGCCAGAATAATTAAATCTAGTCACATGATTGGGAGTAATATGAGTATCTGTAAATCCTCCCATAATGAATGAGTCATTAGTAAATACTGGAATAGATTCTCCTGTACACAGCTGGGTGTACCAGGGGTGGATCTGGGATATATGTCCAGTAAGTTTCTATCTGATTCCCCTTTACCTGACAGCCCAGCAGGGCAATTACTGTTGCTACCATCATCACTGGGGTCCTGTTCTTTCCTAGGAGTCGAAGTATTTGGGAAGCCTGTGTTGTTATATTCTTTACATCTTCCCATGTAATCAGCTTTTCAGCTGGGTCAATCTGGTTTTTCTTCATCTTTTTCTGACATCTCTTTATTTTGAATGGGGGCTCCTCTGGGTCATCTTCAGTCATTTGAATCTTGGTTCTATCTCTTCCATGTCTGATTGCACATTCAGGCACCCAAATAGGACAAAAAGCACTTTCTGGAAAGATACAAGCATGACCACTGCCCCACATAATCACTGGGTCTGGGCCTTTCCTTTGACCAATCTGTAAATCTTTGCACAAAACTCTGCCTAAATGGCCTGTTGCTGAGGGAGATATTTGTCTCTCAGCAGCAGTGTGACCTTCTAAATCACAGTTTAAAAAAATTGAAAATGAACAAAGCATGATTGAGGCTATTTTGGGGAGTCATATCCCTGTCTCCCCCTTTTAATTTTTGTAATTGAAGCTTAATAGATAAATGAGCTCATTCCACAATGGCTTGACCTTGGGGGTCATAAGGAATTCCTGTTTTATGATTAATTTGAAACTCTTGGAAAAATTGTTGAAAAAAAGAGCTTACATAAGCTGGTGCATTATCAGTTTTAATCTGCATAGGGCACCCTAACACAGAAAAAGCTGCTAGGCAGTGAGAAATTACATGTTGAACATTTTCCTTAGTATGAGCTGTGGCAAAAATAAATCTGGAATAAGTGTCCACTATGACATGCACATAACATTGCTTACCAAATTGAGGAATATGAGTTACATCCATTTGCCATATTTGATTTGGTTTTAATCCACGGTTCAAGGTCTTTATCCCTGATGGTGAAGATGGAGTGTGAATAACACACTTAGGGCATTGGCTTACAATTTGACGAGCTTGTTCTCTGGTAATATTAATTTTTTTGTAAGCTAGAAGCATTTTGATGATGTAAGGAATGGGAAGCTTGTGCACAATCATATGAAGACATCTTTTGACAAAAGGCTACTAATTTATCAATTTTTTCATGACCTGAAACTAAGGGTCCTAGAAGATTAGTATGAGCTCATATGTGTCCTATGAAACATGGGTATTTTCACATTAGCACTGCCTTCTGTAAATTAAGAAATAATTTAAATAACTCTTGAAATGAAGTATACCCAATAACTGAAGTTTTAATATTTTTGGTAACTCTGACTGCATATAAGCTGTCAGAATAAATATCAATAGGCTCATTTGAAAAGTAATTTAAGGCAAAAATCAGAGCTTGAAGCTCTGCTCTTTGGGCAGAAGTATAAGAAGTTTGCATTACCTCTATGTGAACATGACTATAAAATTCTGCTTTACCTGAGCTTGAACCATCAGTGAACACCAATAAATCTTCATCTATAGGATGTGCACATACAATCTTTGGAAAAATAAGTGATGTTAATGATGCAAATTGAATAATCTTATCATGAGGTTAATGGCTATATATCTGACCGGGAAAATCAGCAAAAGCTATCTGCCATAAGCTAGAAGTTTGAAAAAGCCAATTAGTCTGTTGAACAGAAAATGGAATAATTATGATATCAGGCTCAGATCCAATTAATTGTAAAATCCTAGTTCTGCCTTTAATCACTAATTGAGCTATAGAATCATGAAAATTAATTAATGTTTTTTTGAGGGGAGTAGGATAAATAAATCCACTCAATAACTCCTAATCTTTGCCATATGGATCCTGTTGGGGTATTCTCAGTTGGAAATATTAATAAATACACTCTTTCTTTAGGATCAACTCTAGTGAGCTGTGCATTTTTAATTGCATTTTCAACTCTTTTTAAAACTGTTTTTGCCTCTAAGGTTAGCTGACATGGAAAGGTTGGAGAAGGATTTCCTTTTAACATCTGAAATAAAGGACTTAACTCAGAAGTAGTTAGTTTTAAGGATGGCCTCAGCCAATTAATATCTCCTAATAGCTTTTGAAAATCATTAAGGGTATCTAACTCCTTAACTCTTATCTGAAGATTTTGAGGATGGATTTTACATCCTTGAATTATCTGACCTAGATATTGAAAAGGAGACACCTTTTGAATTTTTTGAGGAGCAATGCATAAACCCATTGCTGAAACCGAAGCCTCTAACTGAGTAAAAATTTCTGAAAGTACCTCTGGATTAGCATGTGCCAATAATATATCATCCATAAAATGAATAATATACGCATTGGAAAAGCTATTTCTTATGGGATCTATCACCTGTTCGACATATTTTTGGCACAAGGTAAAACTATTACACATTCCCTGGGAGAGTACTTTCCAGCAATATCTTTTAACAGGTTCCTTAAAATTAATTGCTGGGACAGTGAAAGCAAATCTTTCATAATATCCAGGATGTAACCTTATAGAGAAAAAACAGTCTTTTAAATCTATTACCATCAAGCTATAGTCTAAAGGGATGGCTGTGGGGGAGGGAAGTCCTGGCTGTAATGATCCCATAGGCCGAATTGCATGATTTATCACCCTTAAATCCTGTAGCAATCTCCAATTTCCTGACTTTTTCTTAATAACAAAACTATATGTGTTCCAAGGACTAAGTATTGGTTCTATATGACCAGCCTGAAATTGTTCGTCAATTAACCTATGAATTATTTTATGTTTTTCCCCTGAGATGGGCTACTGAGAAATCCATATAGGCTCCTCTGTGAGCCAGGTGATTTTTTTCAGGTGTCTTAGGGATCAGGAAGTACTCAGGGCCCCTAGTAAAAATTTTGGCTTGGAGCATTTACTAATCTTTGTCATGGAGACAGGTTTGTAAACAGATACTCTCCCTGAAGGGTCTCCTTATCATCTCCAGGAAAATACCTCAGATTAACTTCCTCAACTGACCTTATAGAATTTGGAGTAACTAATAACAATCACATTTTGGCTAAAATATCCCTTCCCCATAGGTTAGCTGGTAAAGATTCTAACACATAAGGTTTAAAGACTCCACTCTTCTCATCGGAATATTCCCAATGGAGATAATTGGCACTTTGAGCAGGCTGTAAAATTTGTCCAATTCCGTCTAGGTTAGCTGGTGCTACATGTAAGGGCCAATTCCTAGGCCAGAATCTATTAGAAAAGACTGAGATGTTGGCCCCTGTGTCTAGGATCCCTAGGAACATTTTATTATTAATTTTAAGTTCTAATAAGGGGTGTTCGTGTCATACTAACTGCGACCAGTACACTCTGTCCAGTGGTTTAGAAACTGAATTTACTGGTGGGTGTTTCTCTGAATCACAGGGCAATAAAATCAATTGGGCAAATGTATCCTTTGTAGTGAGCTTTAGGGCATAATTGGACCTTACAGTAACATTTAATTGTCCTTAAAAATTTAAATCTATCACACCAGGTATCACCTCAATGGCTCCCTTTAAATTATTACGTCCCAAAATTAAACCTATAGTATTATCAAGAGGCAGCCCGAAAATCCCAGTAGGGATTTGTTTTGGCCCTGATTCAGAATTTAATTCATCTGTCATTGAGAGTTTAAGAAAACTGTCTGCAATCTACATTTCGGTAAAAATCGCGGGCCGTCCTGGTTGGTGCCAGTAACGTCACACTGTGCAACCTCTCCTAGAATTCCCCGTATTGTTGCTCGGCCTGGGGAGGGGCGGACTGGAAGTTTTTTGTTCTCCCGCTAGGAGGCAATGACGGCGAGAAGCCGGGGCTGGTCTGCGCCATCTTGATCTGCTACATGGGATTGAGTCCTGCAATATCTATTATCACTAGTAGATGGAACCCTCAACTTAAAATTGTGCATGCGACATTCATGCACAAAATGGTTATTTCTTCTGCAAACATAGCACCTCCCGCGGGGCTTTTGAACTAATTCCTGTGGCTTTAATGCTTCTTTTAGTGCCGCAGCTAGGGCTACTGTTTGCAAATCGGTAGAGACTGTCTCAGAACACAAGAGGATAAACTCAGAAACTGTCCCCTTTTTACTGTGCGGCCTAAGAACGTCCTGACAATATTTATTCGCATTTTCAAATGCAATTGCTTAACAATAAACTTGCATGCCCCCGGGTCCCTGATTGACCTCTTTGCATCCTGATACAATCTGGCTAAGAAATCTGAGTATGGCTCACTCGCACCCTGCCTAAATCTGGTAAGAACTAAATTGGATTGGTCTTTAGAGACTATTTGCTTCCAGGCAAGTTTAGCACAATTAGTTATTTGATCATATACTACAAATTCATAATTTAACTATCTTTCTAAATCTGCAAATTCACCTGTTCCTAAAAACATTTCTACTGGAGTCTGTAATTTTGTCTTCTGTTTTATTCTGCCTGTTCAGTACAAAAATCAGTCCAATAAGAATGCCAAAGTAAGAAATCCCCTCCACTCAAACAAGATCTGGCTAACAAAATCCAATCACTAGGTGGGAGAGGCTGCAAGCAGATATTATTGATTAGGTTCTGTACAAAAAGTGTGTTCGGACCATATGTCTCGCATGCACTTTTCAATTCCTTAATGGTTTTAAATGGGATTACAGTATGAACTCTAATTCTCTGATCTTGCTTATTAACTTGCTCAAAATTGGGAAAAGTTGAAAATCGCTAATATCTTCCCCCACTTCCTGTGCCTTCTTAATGCCTCTCTGGAACGGGGTAAGAAAATTCATTGTTAATTCAGAGTACCTGTTAAATTTTGTCCTTTTAGCAGGTAATGGCCGAATTCTAATAGCCTGGGCAGGCAGTGTTAAACGCAGCCTGTTAAAATTTCTCTGTATGTTTTGAATTTCAATGTCTGATACTTCTCCCTTGGACTGAGACTCATGGGTAGAATCTACACTGTTGCCATTTTGAAATTGGGCTCTAAGCCACTTGGTGGAGAAGGACTCTGTGCCTCTCTGAGAATCTCTCCCGGATTTTCCTCATCTATCCCTTCCGAAGGACTTTCTAGGACTGTGGAGGTTTCTTCTCTATGACCTTCTTCTCTATAATCTCCCTGCAGGCTAGCCTGATCATGCAATTTCAGTTTAGCCCCTAGAGCCTTTGTTTTTAAGCGGCTCAAGGGAAAGGAAATTAACTTAGCCTCAGGCGGATTTTCCATTTGAATAGACCTAATAGCTCTCTGAATGCCTTTTAATAGATATTCAGGAGGCCAAGAACTCTGGCCCCTATATTCAAAAAGACAAATTTCCAGAGCCATCCAAGTTTTCTGAATATTTTCTGTACCTCCAGGTAATCCATTAGAAAGACACACTTTTTGTAACTTCCTTCCTAGTTTCTCCCAAGTAAGTAAATTTGGGGACTCTTGTTCACAAAACCAAGGGCAATATTCGCCTACAATCATTAAGAATTGTAATAACTGAGTTTTCTTTATCTGTTTTCCTTTCTGATTAATTATGGTGTCTAAAATAGTCAGATACATCTCCTTATCCATAGAAGTTGAATTTCCCATTTTAATTAATTTAACGTCTCTTTCCTTCAATATCTCCAGGTACTTTTGTGACCCAAAATTGTCACCAATTTCTTTATCTTTATAGTGCACTCCCACTCAATCTAGCTAATCTAGAATGCCCCACATTGGGCGCCAAATTCCACCATGCGACCAGCACACTGGTTTCATTAAAGAAGTTCTTGAAATAAAAGTTAACTAGTGAGATCAAAATAAACACACAGACTCAATTACCTTTTTCTATGACCAGGTCCGAAATGGCTCCCACCACTCTGGCTCATACCTCGAACCACCCGGTAGGGCAGCAAGGATTACTTAGGGCTAGCAAGAGAGAGAGAGAGGCAGAGCACACCAGGGTGTGGTCTTTTATTGGGGAACAAGAAATTCAGGGGAGAATTCCATCCAATGAAGATTGAGGGGGGCAGCACTCCAAGGTCAGGTTCAGTGATTGGCCTCCAGATCAGTGGTCAGTCACATCCCCACAAGGACAGGCTCTCGCACCAGGAGAGGGTCAGGAAAGCTCTGACAAAGTTTAGCCAGAGTGCCTCAACCTAATCCAGGAGTTGCCCAATCACGTGTGAGAATGGCTCCCCACAGTATATGCCTAGGGTTATTATTATGGTTATGGTTATGGTTATGGTAATGGATAGAGTTAGAGATCAGTTTAAGGTTAGAGTTATGGTTACAATTAGGGCTAGTGTTAGGGTTAGGTTAGGTTTCAAACTAGGTTTAGGGCTTGGATTAGGGCTAGGTTTTGGGTTATATTAGGGCTAGGCTTAGGATTACAGCTAATATAAGTACTAGGTTTACAATTAGGGATTTTACAGTTTAGTGATAGGTTTAGTGTTAGGTTTAGGGTTAGGGTTAGGGTGATGTTTAGAGCTGGAAGTGTCAGGGTCAGTGTCAGGTTCAGGGTTAGTTATAAGGTTCAGCTTCCAACTCAAATTAGGGCTGGGTTAGGTCTAGGTGTAAGGTTAGGATTTGGTTTAGGTTAATGGTTAGGGTTAGAGCTATGGCTAGATTCTGTTTTAGGGCTAGGGCTATTGTTAGGGCTCATTTTAATTTTAGTATTATTGTTTGGGCTAAGTGTTTGGGATAGGCTTATGCTTCTGTTTAGGACTAGATTTAGAGTTACATTTTGCCTGAGGTTAGTGCATGGGATGAGATTAGGGCAAGGGTTAGTACTAGGGTTAGGACTAGGGTTAGGGTTATGGTAAAGAACAGGTTTAGAAAGAGTTATAGGGCTAGTGTGAGAGTTAGAGATATTCTTAGTGCTAGGGTTAGGGTTAGGTTTAGGGATGGGGCTAAAGTATGGTGAGGGTTATGTAACGGCTAGGGTTAGGGCTACTTTTAGGATTAGGCTTAGGCATCAAGTTAGGGTTAGATTTAGAGTGAAGTTTCAATCTAGGGTTATTGCTAGGGCTAAGAATAAGGCAAGGGTTACCACTAGGGTTAGGGTTAAAGTTAGGGTTTAGTTTAGTCTTACAATGTGGTTACAGCTAGGTTTAGGGCAATGCAAAGGTTAGTATAAGGGTTAGAACTAGGGTTAGGGTTAGGGTTATGATTAAGCCTATGTTTAGGGCTACAATGTGGACTAGAATTTGTTTTAGGGTTAGGGATAGTATTAGGGCTATGGCTAATGTCAGGTCGAGGGCTACAGTTAAGGATAGATTTAGTGTTAGGTTTATGACTTGGTCAGTGTAAGGGTTAGGTTTTGATTAGGGTCAGGTTTAGATCTAGGGTTTTTTTTTTTTTTTTTTTTTTTTAGAATCAGGGTCAGGGTTAGCATTTGGGTTAAGTTAGTGTTTAGGTGGAAGGCTCAAATTAGTTTTAGATTTAGTGTTAGGGTAATTACAGGGTTAGGTTTATGGTTTAGGTTTGGTTTAGTGTAATGCGTAGGGTTAGGTTTAGGCCTAGGGTTATCAGAAGGCTTAGCATTAGCGTTTGGGTAAAGGATAGGGTTAGCCCTAATGTTAGGGCTAGGGATATGTATAGGATTAAAGCTAGTGTTTGGGTTAGTGTTAGGTTTAAGTTTAGGTTAAAGCTAGGTTTAGGACTCAGAATAAGGCTAGGTTTTGGGTTAGCTTAGGGCTAGGGTTAAGGCTACCACTAATGTATGAAGTAGGTTTATAATTATAGCTAGTTATAGAGTTAGAGTTAGGTCTAGGTCTAACTCTAAGGCTAAGTTTACAGTGATGATGATGTTTAGAGCCAGGGTTAGTGTTAGGGTCAGAGTCAGGGTCAGGGTTAGCTTTCGGGTTAGGGTTAAACAATAATTAGGGATAGGGTTTGGGCTAGGTATATTGTTATGGTTTGGTTTAGGATAAGCGTTAAGGTTAGGGCTATGACTCGGTTTTGCTTTAGGGCTAGTGGTAGGGTTAGGGCTAGTTTTCAGATTAGTATTAGGGTTAGGGCTAGTGTAAGTGTGAGATTCAGACATAGTTTAATGATTAGGGATAAGAATAGTGTTATGTTTAGACTTAGTCTTAGGGTTAAGCTTAAATTTAGAGTTAGGTTGAGATCTAGGTTTTGAGATAGGACTAAGTATAGGGCTAGGGTAAGGCTAAGTTTAGGGCTAGGTGTATGGTGATGGTAAGGGATAGGGTTAGAAATAGGTATAGGGCTATTTTAAGAGTCATAGTTAGTCTTAGGGCTAGGGTAAGGGTTAGGGATAGGGCAAAATTAGGGCTAGGATTAGGGCTAGGGTTAGTGTTAGGGTTGGACCTAGGGTTAGGGCTATGGTTAGTGTTAGGTTTAGGGTTAGGGTTAGGTTTAGGGTAAGGGATGGGAATATAGCTACTTTTAGGACTAAGTGACATTTAGGGTTAAGGTTAGGGCTAACCTTTAGGGTTATGATTAAGGCTAGGTTCATGGATAGGATGTGGGCTAAGTTTTGTATTAGTGTTAGGGCTAGGATTACAACTAACCCTTAATTCTAGGGTTAGTGTTAGGGATAGGAACAGGTCTAAATTAGGGCTAATGTCAGGTCTAGGGTACAGTTAGAGATAGTTTTGGGGTTAGGTTTTATGGCTAGGTCTATTGTAAAATTTTCTTGTTAGGGTCAGGTTTAGAGCTATGGGTATTATTAGAGTGAGGGTCAAGGTTAGGGTTTGGGTTAGGTTAAGGTTTAGGTTTAGGGCTCAAATTAGTCTTATATTTAGGGATTGGATAATGAAACAGTCAGGTTTAGCATTCAGGTTAGGTGTAGGTTAATGGACAGGGATAATGCTAGTGCTAGGATTAGGGTTCTACCTAGGGTCAGCATAAGGATTATAGTTATCTTAGGATAATAAATTGGGTTAGAGCTAGGGTTAGGGCTAGGGTTATGGTTAGGATTAGGTCTAAGGTTAGGCTTAGGATTAAGGTTAAGTCTAAGGTTATTGTTAGAATTATCTTTAGTGTTAAAGCTAAGGTAGGGCTTGGATTAGGGCTAGATTTTGTGATAGGTTAAGGCTATGGCTAATGTAAGAACTAGTGTAAAGTTTGGGACTAGTTTTATTATTAATGCTAGGGCTAGATGTAGTTTTAGGGTTAGTTTTAGGGTTAGGGTGAAGTTTAGAATGAAGGTTAGTGTTAGTGTCAGGGACAGTGTTCGGGTAGGGTAATGGTTAGTGTCAAAGCCAGAATTAGGACTAGAGTTAGGTCTAGAGGTAGGGTTAGAATTTGGGTTAGGTTAAGGGTTATTTTTAAGGCTACATCTAGTGTGTCTTTAGGTCTAGAGCTATAGTTATGGCTAGATTTAGGATTAGGTTTAGGTCTAGGTTTAGTATTAGGGTTAGGTTTAGGTATAAGTTTACCAGTAGGGCTAGTGTTAGGTTTTGTTTAGGGTTAGGTTTAGATTTAGACCTAAGATTATGTTAGGGTCAGAATAATGATCAGGGATAGGGTTAGGATTTTGGTTACAGTTAGATCTAGAATGAAGGCTAGGGTTAGGACTAGTTATAGACTTAGGGTTTTGGTTATTTTAAGGATTAGTGCTAAGAATACGGTTAGCATTAGGGTGAGGGTTTGGCTTAGGGTAAGGGATAGGGTTACAGCTAGAGTTAGGAGCAGGGTTAGTGTTAAGTTTAGGGTTAAAGCTCGTGTGGGGCTTGAATTAGAGCTAGTTTTATATCAGGATTAGGGCTGGTGTTATGATTATGGCTATTTTAAGAACTAGGGTTAAAATTAGGGTTAGATTTAGGGTTAGGTTTAGGACTAGGTCTAATGTTAGCGTTAGGTTGAAGGTTAGGGTGATATTTTGAGCTAGGTTTAGTGCTTGGATATAAGTCAGGGTAGGTTAATGGACAGGGTTAATGCTAGTGTTTAGGGTTGGGGTCAGGTTTCAAATTAGAGATAGGTTTAGGGCTGGTGTAGGGTTAGGATTTTGTCTATGGTAAGGGTTAGTGTTAGGGATATGGCTTGTTATTGTTTCTGGGCTAGGGCTAGATTTAGGGCTAATTTTAGGATTAGCATTAGGTTTAGAGCTAGTTTCAATGTTAAACTGAGGCATCAGTTTAGAGTTAGTTTTAGAAATAGGTTTCGATCTAGAGTTACTACTATGGCTAAAAATAGTGCAAGGGTTATGACTAGGGTTAGAGCTTGGGATAGGGTTACCATAATGGATAGGGTTAGAAGTAGGGATAAGTCTTGTGTGAGAATTATAGTTAGTCTTAATTCTAGGGTTAGGATTAGGGATAGGAATAGGTCTAAATTACGGTTAGGATAAGGACTAGGTTTAGTGTTAGGTTTAGGGCTAGAGTTAGTGATATGGTTAGGCCTAGGGCTAGTTTTAATGTTAGGGTAAGGGTTAGGGATTAAGCTATGGTTAGGGCTAGGGAGAGTGTTAGGTTTAGTGTTAACCATAACCCAGACCTATGGTTAAGTTTAGGGTTAGGGTTGGGGTAAGGTCTAGGGTTTTCATTAGGGTTGGGTTAGTTTTAGAGTAATGTATTGGATTAGATGTAAAATTACGTTTAGGGATAAGTTTAGGTTATGGTTAAATTTAAGTTTAGGGATAGGTTTAGTTTTGATTTATGGTAAG
>NW_026005861.1:3531-5792 GCF_001458135.2 Marmota marmota marmota | reverse complement strand
AGAGACAGTGGAGGCAATAAAAGAGACTAGAGCCAAAACACCAACAATTATAACTCCAATAGCACGTTTAGGTCTTGCTAGCTGGGCATGAATTTGCTGCAAGACTTGTAAACCAGTATCAGCATACCATGGCTCTGAAATATTAGCAGGTAATAAAATGAAAGAGGGCTGATGAAGTATCAGCACTCCTTTTCCTCCATTATACCTAGTAATACAATTGGTTAGGTTACATTTATTACAAGTAACAATATATCTGTCATCTATCCACTTAACTTTTACATTTCCAATAATTAAAACATAAGGAGATTGGACACAGGCTCGTAAGCCATAGCAAGATTCCTCTTTACAGTTCTTGCCTACAAATTTTGGTAAAGGCTTGTCTGTAAAATGTAAGAATTCTGAGGCAGCAATTAAGTGCCAAACATCCTTTTGAACACCACCTTCACTATAAGTCAAAATATTACTAACAAATCCTGCAGGTGTCATAGCAGAATTTCTTCGTAATTGTCTCTTTTCAATATTTGGAGACCAGTCTAAAATATACCCACTATCTTTAGACACCTTATGTTGTACAGGAAAGGTATTTACACAATCCATCCATCTAGGAAAGGTGCCAATCTCAATTGTAGAACTATTTGGACAATGGGTTATCCGTGGGGGTTTTGCAGAAATGACTGGCTTGTTAAGTCCCACCTTAATTACTGATCTAGTATAAGGTTTTAAATCTCCATAAATAGAATTATTTGTCAGTCTAGGTCTACCAATCGCTGTCTTTTCCTTGAATGATACTTTCAGACAGCCAGCATGTTTATCATGGGATCAACACAAAGGTAATTGGGCACTGTAGCCAGAATAATTAAATCTAGTCACATGATTGGGAGTAATATGAGTATCTGTAAATCCTGCCATCATGAATAAGTCATTAGTAAATACTGGAATGTATTCTCCAGTCCACACAGCTGGGTGTACCAGTGGTGGATCTGGGAAATATGTCCAGTAAGTGTCTACTTGATTCCCCTTAACCTGACAGCCCAGCAGGGCAATTACTGTTGCTACCATCATCACTGGGGTCCTGTTCTTTCTTAGGAGTCGAAGTATTCGGGAAGCCTGTGTTGTTAGCTTCTTCACGTCTTCCCATAAAATCAGCTTTTCGGCTGGGTCAATCTGCTCTTTCTTCATCTTTTTCCGATATCTCTTCCTTTTGGATAGGGGCTCCTCTGGGTCGATCTTCAGTTGCTTGAATCTGGGTTCTATCTCTTCTATGTCTGATTGCACGTTCAGGCACCCAAATAGGATGAAAAGCACCTTCTGGGAAAATACAAGCAAGACCTCTGCCCCACATAATCACTGGGTCTGGGCCTTTCCATTGACCAGTCTGTAAATCTTTCCACAAAACTCTGCCTAAAGGGCCTGTTACTGAGGGAGACGTTTGCCTCTCAGCAGCAGTGTGACCTTCTGCGTCACAGTTTAAAAAAATTAAAACAAACAAAGCATGATTAAGGCTATTTTGGGGAGTTATAACCCTATTCCCCCCCTTTAATTTTTGTAATTGAAGCTTAATAGATAAATGAGCTCGTTCCACAATGGCTTGACCTTGGGGGTTATAAGGAATTCCTGTTTTATGATTAATTTGAAACTCTTAGCAAAATTGTTGAAAAGAAGAGCTTATGTAAGCTGGAGCATTATCTGTTTTAATCTGCATAGGGCACCCTAACACAGAAAAAGCTGCTAGACAATGAGAAATTACATTTTGAGTATTTTCCTTAGTATGTGCTGTGGCAAAAATAAATCTAGAATAAGTGTCCACAATGACATGCACATAACATTGCTTACCAAGTTGAGGAATATGAGTTACATCCATTTGCCATATTTGATTTGGTTTTAATCCATGGGGATTTACCCCTGATGGTAGAGATGGAGTGTGAATAACACACTTAGGGCATTGGCTTACAATCTGACGAGCTTGTTCTCTAGTAATATTAATTTTTTTTATGTAAGCTAGAAGTATTTTGATGATGTAAGGAAATGGGAAGCTAGTGCACAATCATATGAAGACATCTGTTGACAAAAAGTTACTAATTTATCAATTTTATCATTACCTGAAACTAAGGGTCCTGGAAGATTAGTATGAGCTCGTATGTGTCATATGAAACATGGGTATTTTCACATTAGCACTTCCTTCTGTAAATTATGAAATAATTTAAATAACTCTTGTGATGAAGTATACCCAATAACTGAAGTTTCAATATTTTTAGTAACTC
>NW_026005861.1:0-1117 GCF_001458135.2 Marmota marmota marmota | reverse complement strand
TTCTAATTCTTGTGGCCTTAAGGTTTCTTTTAGTGCCGCAGCTAGGGCTACTGTCTGCAAATGGGTAGAGTCTATGTCAGAACATAAGTGGATAAACTCAGAAACTGTCCCTTTTTTACGGTGCGGCCTAAGAACGTCCTGACAATATTTATTTGCATTTTCAAATGCTAATTGTTTAACAATAAATTCACATGCCCCCAGGTCCCCGATCGACCTGTTTGCTGCCTGGTACAATCGGGCTACGAAATCTGAGTACAGTTCACTCGCACCCTGCCTGATTTTGGTAAGAATTAAATTGGATTGGTCTTTAGAGATAATCTGCTTCCAGGCACGTTTTGCACAATCAGTTATTTGATTGTATACTACAAATTTATAATTTAACTGTCTTTCTAAATCAGCAAATTCACCAGTTCCTAAAAACTTTTCTACCGGCGTCTCTAAATTTCGTCTTCTATTTCTTTCTGCCTGTTCAGTACAAAAATCAGTCCAATAAGTATGCCAGAGTAAGAAATCTCCCCCATTCAGGCAAGATCTACCTAAAGAAATCCAATCACTAGGAGGAAGGGGATGCGAGCAAATATTTTCTATCAGGCTCTGAACAAAAGACGAATTTGGACCATGTGTCTCACATGCACTTTTTAGTTCCTTAATGGTTTTAAATGAGATTACAGTATGAACTCTAACTCTCTGATCTTGCTCATTAACTTGCTCAAAAACTGGAAAAAATTGAAAACCGCTAGTATCTTCCCCAGCTTCCTGTGCTTTCTTAATACCTCGCTGGAATGGGGTAAGAAAAGTCATTGTTAATTCAGAGTACCTGTTAAATTTTGTCCTTTTAGCAGGTAATGGCCAAATTCGAATAGCCTGGGCAGGCAGTGTTAAACGCAGCCTGTTAAAATTTCTCTGTAAGTCCTGAATTTCAACGTCTGATCTTTCTCCCTCGGACTGCGAGTCGTGGGTAGACTCCGTGCTGTCGCCATTTTGAAATTGGGCTTCTAAGCCACGTGGCGGAGAAGAACTCTGTGCCCCTCTAAGAACCTCTTCTGGATTTTCCTCCCCAGGAAGATGGTCTACCTCTTCCGAAGGACCTTCTAGGACTGCGGAGGTTTCTTCTCTA
>NW_026005860.1:0-5803 GCF_001458135.2 Marmota marmota marmota | reverse complement strand
TGAAGTGAGACATTAAAAACAAACTATTCTGGACAGTGAATCATTGAACAAAGAAGGCCCCAAACTGGGACACATAATAAGCCTAGGTAAAAGATGAATCCTTCCCAGTATCAAAGAAATTTGAACAAAACAAACTCTAACACTAACACTATCTCTAAAGCTAGCCCTAACCCTAATCCTAAAACTAACCCTAACCTGTTTAGAAAATCATTGATCCTAGATGTCCCAAACGTGGGGAGCTTACTGGAGCAAGTTAGTAGATGAATCCTGTGCAACATCTAAGAAATCTGACCAAATAATTGGGGGAGATAATTCAGTACATGCCTATTTTCTTGTTTTACCCTAATTACTCTCAGATAAAGTAGCTTTGCATGCTTCAGTTTAGGGTTATATTCACAAGGAAAAAACCAGACAGTGCACACAGAAACCTGATTGAGTGTGAGATGTTTCAATCAGCTAGCACCAATCCTCTTTGATTTCGAGCTCCATTTCCCTTTACCATATAGGTCAAAATGAAGTGAAACCTCAAAGCACAAACTGTTACTGTCAGTGAACCATTGAACTGAGAAGGCCCAAACCTGGGGAACATAATAAGGCAAGGTAAAAGATGGATCCTGTCCAGCATGAAGAAAAGTTGAACAAAACTCACTCTAAACCTAACACTAGGTCTAAACCTAGCCCTAACACTAACTGTAAAATTAACCCTAACATGTTTAAATAACCTTTGATCATTGAAGTCCCAAAGTTGTGAAGCCTAGTGGGGCAAGCCGAGAGATGAAAAATGCATAGTATCAAAGAAATCTGACCACATAATTGCAGGAGGTAGTTCATTTCATGCTTAATTCCCTGGAGCTCTCTGTGCAGATGAAAGGCTCCACTGTGTGGTTGCTCTTGGATGAGTCGGATGTCGGAAGTCTCAGCGCAGAGGATAGGTAGCACAGAACACAGAGGCTTTGCTTTTGGGTCACCAGACCAAGCTCTGGACACAGCCAAAAGTCACCCCAGAACCACCCACCTCATCAAACACCGTACAGAGGTAACAGATGGAATCCATCTTGGAAAACCTTACTCACCATCTATTGGTGGCCATGGCTACCAACTCAGTTCTGCGGCTACTCAGGTACCCGGTTTCCAACTCCCCTCCCTCCAGCTGTGATAACTGAAGATTTTTCTCATAAGCATTGTTTGGGGGGAGGGGGGCGTTAGATTTAGGGTTCGATTTAGAGTTAGGATTTGATCTATGGTTAGGCTAGGACTAAGGATAGGGCAAGCGTTAGGGTTATGGTAAGGGATAGGGTTAGAACTAGTGAAAGGCTAGTGTGAGAGTTAGAGTTAGTCATAGGGCTAGGTCTAGTGTTATGTTTAGGGATAGGGATAAATTAGGTCTAGGGTTAGTGTTAGGTTTAGACCTCAGGTTAGGGTTAGAGTTAGGGTTACATGTAGGGTGAGGGAGTGGGTGATAGCTAAGTTGAGGGCTAGGACGAGGGTTAGTATTAGGGTTAGGGTTATGATTAAGGCTACGCTTAAGGCTAGAATGAGGGCTATTGTTTTTGTTAGGGTTAGGGCTAGTATTAGGGCTAGGGCTTATGCCAGGTCTAGGGTTACAGTTAGGGATAGATTTAGTGTTAGGTTTATGGCTTGGTCTCATGTAAGGGTTAGGTTTAGGGTAAGGGTTTGGTTTAGAGCTAGGGTTATTATTAGGGTCAGGTTCAAGATTAGGGTTTGGTTTAGGTTAGAGGTAAGTTTTAGGGCTCATATTAGCATTAGGTTTAGGGTTAGGGTTAATGACAGGGTTAGATTTAGGGTTTATGTGTGGTTTACTGTAATGGACAGGGTTAAGGTTAGGCCTAATATTTGGCATAAGGGTTAGGTTATCATTAGGGTAATGGATAGGGTTAGACCTAAGATTAGGGCTAGGGATATGTATTGGATTAGGTCTTTTGTTTAGGTTAGGGTTAGGTTTAAGTTTAGGGTTAAAGCTGGGTTTAGGACTCGGATTATGGCTAGGTTTTGGGTTAGGTTAAGGCTAGATTTAAGGTTATGGGTAATGTACGAAGTAGGGTTATGAATAGCACTAGTTATAGTGTTAGGGTTAGGGCTAGGTCTAGTATTAGGATTAGGTTTATGGTTATGACAATATTTAGAGCTAGAGTTAGTGTTAGGGTCAGTGTCAGTGTCCGGGTTACTTTTCTGGTTAGATTTAGGACTAGAATTAGAGATAGGTGTAGGGCTAGGTGTAAAGTTAGTGTTTGATTTAGGTTAAAGGTAAGGGTTAGGGCTATGACTTGGTTTTGGTTTAGGGCTAGGGGTAGGGTTAGGGCTAGTTTTAGGATTAGTGTTAGGGTTAGGGCTAGTGTTAGTGTGAGGTTTAGGCTTAGGTTTAGGGTTAGATTTAGAGTCAGGTTTAGATCTAGGGTTGAGCTAGGGCTAAGGATAGGGCTAGGGTTAGGGCTAAGTTTAGTGCTAGGTTTAGGGTGATGGTAAGTGATTGGGTTATAACACAGAATAGGGCTAGGTCGAGAGTTGGAGTTAGTCTTAGGGCATGGGTTAGTGTTAGGGTTAGGCCTAGGGTTAGAGCTAGGGTTAGTGTTAGGTTTAGTGTTAGGGTTAGGTTTAGGGTAAGGGTTGGGATTATAGCTAGTTTTATGGCTAGGGTGAGGGTTAGAATTAGGGTTAGGGTTAGGTTTATGATTAAGGTGAATTTTATGGCTAGGATGTTGGCTAAGGTTTGTGTTAGGGTTAGGACTAGGATTAGAGCTAGGGCAAAATTCAGGTCTAGGGTTACATTTAGGGATGGTTTAGGGTTAGGTTTATAGCTAGGTCTATTTTAAAGGTTAGGTTTATGGTTAGGGTCAAGTTTAGTGCTAGGGTTATTATTAGGGTTAGGGTCAAGTTTATGGTTTTTGTTAGGTTAATGTTTAGGTTTAGGGCTTGAATGAGCATTATTGTTAAGGATAGGGTAATGATAGTTTTAGGTTTAGGGTTCAGGGTAAGTGTAGGTTAATGGATAGGGTTAGGGTTTAGGGATAGGATTAGGGTTTGGCATAGGGTTAGCATAAGGGTTAGGGTTATCATTAGAGTAATGGATAGGTTAGAGCTAGGGTTAGGGCTAGGGTTATGCTAAGGATTAGGTCTAGGCTTATGCTTAGGTTTAGGGTTAGGGCTATGGTTAGGATTAGGATTAGCTTTAGGGTTAAAGCAAGGGTAGGCCTTGGATTAGGGCTAGTTTTTGCGATAGGTTAGGGCTACAGCTAATGTAAGAACTTGTTATGATTCAGGCTAATTTTAGGGTTAATGTTAGGGCTAGATATATTTTTAGAGTTAGGTTTAGGTTTGGGTTAAAACTAGGTTAAAGCTTAGTTTATGTTAGAGCTAGGGTTACTGTTAGTGTCAGGATCAGTGTTCAGGTTAGTGCTATGGTTAGAATTAAAGCCAAAATTAGGTCTAAGGGAAGAGTGAGTGTTTGGCTTAGGCTAAGGGTTATTGTTAGGGCTATGTCTATGCTTTTCTTCAGGTCTAGGGTTCGAGTTATGGCTAGATTTAGGATTAGGTTTAGGTCTAGGGCTAGTGTTAGGGTTAGGTTTAGGTATAAGATTACTGGAAGGGCTACTGTCAGGATTCAGTTTAGGGTTAGGTTCAGGTCTAGGCCTACGATTTGTGTTAAGTTCAGAATAAGAATCAGGTTTAGGGTTAGGGTTTGGGTTATGGTTAGAGCTAGAATGAGTGCTAGGGTTAGGACTAGTAATATGGTTAGGGTTTGGGTGAGGTTAAGGATTAGGTTTAGCACTAGGGTTAGTTTTTGGCTTAGGGTAAGGAATATTGTTAGACCTAGGGTTAGGGCTTGGATTAGGGCAAGGGTTAGGGTTAAAGCTAGGTTTAGGGCTCTATTTAGGGCTAATTTTGTTTTAGGTTTAGGGCTAGGGTTAGAGCAATGGTTAATGTAAGAACTAGGGTTACAATTAGGATTAATTGGGGCTGGGGATGTGGCTCAAGCAGTAGCATGCTCGCATGGCATGTGTGCGGCCCGGGTTCAATCCTCAGCACCACATACAAACAAAGATGTTGTGTCAGCTGAAATTAAAAAATAAATATTAAAAAATTCTCTCTCTCTCTCTCTCTCTCTCTCTCTCTCTCTCTCTCTCACAAACCTCTAGTGTCAGGATTAGGTTTAAGGTTAGGGTGATATTTAGAGTGAGTGTTAGTGTTAGGTTAATAGTCAGAGTCAGATTTAGGGTTAGGGTTAGGGTTAGGACTCAAAATAAGGCTAGGCTTACTGTAAGGGTTTGGTTTAAGGTTATCATGGTGTTTAGAGCTAGGGTGAGTGTTAGGATATGAATCAGAGTCTGGGTTAGTATTAAGGTTAAGGTTAGGACTCGAATTAGGGCTAGGGTTAGGTCTAGGTGTAGTATTCGGATTTGGTTTAATTAAGGTTTAATGTTAGGGCTATTACTCGGTTTTGTTTTACTGCTTGGGTTAGGGTTAGGGCTAGTTTCATGATTAGTGTTAGGGTTATATCTAGGGTTATATCTAGAGTTATATCTAGGGTTAGGACTAGGAATGAGGATTAGGCAAGTGTTATGGCTAGGTTTATGGCTATGTTTAGGGCTAGGGTTAAGTTAAAGGATAGGGTTAGATGTAGGGATAGGGTTAGGGCTAGTGTGAGAGTTAGAGTTAGTCTTAGGGCTATGGTTAGCATTAGAATTAGGGATAGGGTTAAATTAGGGCTAGGATTAGGGTTAGGGTTAGTGTTCAGCTTAGGTCTAGTGTTAGGGTTAGGGTGAGGACTTAAGTTTAAGGTAAGGGATGGTGTTATAGCTAGGTTTAGTGGAAGGGTGAGGGTTAGAATTAGGGTTAGGGCTACGGATAGGGTTAGATATATAATTAAGGATAGGTTTAGGGCTAGAATGAGTGCTAGGGCTTGTTGTAGGTTTAGTTCTAGAATTAGGGCTGGGGCTAAAGTCAGGTCTAATGTAACAGTTAGAAGTATATTTAGGGTTAGGTTTGTGTCTAGGTGGAGTGTAAGTGTTAGGCTTAGGGTAAGGGCCGGGTTTAGAGCTAGCTGTATTTTTAGGGTCAGTATCATGATTAGGGTTTGTTTTAGCTTAATGTTTAAGGATAGGGCTCAAATGAGCATTAGGGTTAGGGTTAGAGTAATGGATAGGGTTAGGTTTAGGATTCAGGGTAGGTTTAGCGGAATGGAGAAGTTTCAGGTTAGCAAAACGGTTAGGGTTAGGCCTGGGGTTAGCATTAGGTTTAGGATTATCATAAGGATAACATATAGGGTTAGAGCTAGGGTGAGGGCTATGGTTATTGCTAAGATTAGGTCTAGAGTTAGGCTTAGGTTTTGGGTTAGGGCTACTAACCCTAGCTTAGGGTAGGGTTAGGGTAAGGTTTAGGATAAATGTTAGGTTGTGAGCTAGGGTTAGTCCTAGGGTGAGGGTTAGGTTTACTGTTAGGTTTAGGGTTAGGGTTGTGGTTATTGTCAGGGTTAGGTTTATGATTAGGGATAGGGTTTTCATTAGGTTTAGAGTTAGGTTTAGGGTAATATATTGGGTTAGATGTAAGGTTAGCTTTTGTGTTAAGGTTAGATTTAGGTTTAAGTTTAGTTTTAGGGATAGGTTTACTGTTGGGTTTAGGGTAAGGTTTAGGGTTTGAGTTAGGGTTAGTGCTACAGCAAGGGTTATGTTTAGGTTTAGGTCTATGGTTAGGTTTAGAGTTTGTATTAGGGTTTTGGTTCGGGTTAGGGCTAGGGTTATCATTAGGGTTAGGGTTAGAGTTAAGGTAATGGCTAGCATTAGAGCTA
>NW_026005859.1:0-5804 GCF_001458135.2 Marmota marmota marmota | reverse complement strand
ATATCAAAGAAGACATTTGGCATTTGATTTTTAGGGATTGGCTAGCTTCACTTAGCATAATCTGCTCTAATGCCATCCATTTCCCTGCAAATTCTATGATTTTGTCATTTTTTAATGCAGAGTAATACTCCATTGTGTATAAATGCCAAGATAACAAATAACCCAATCAACAAATGGGCCAAGGACCTGAACAGACACTTCTCAGAGGAGGACATACAATCAATCAACAAGTACATGAAAAAATTCTCACCATCTCTAGCAGTCAGAGAAATGCAAATCAAAACCACCCTAAGATACCATCTCACTCCAGTAAGATTGGCAGCCATTAGGAAGTCAAACAACAAGTGCTGGTGAGGATGTGGGGAAAAGGGTACACTTGTACATTGCTGGTGGGACTGCAAATTGGTGCAGCCAATTTGGAAAGCAGTATGGAGATTTCTTGGAAAGCTGGGAATGGAACCACCATTTGACCCAGCTATTCCCCTTCTTGGTCTATTCCCTAAAGACCTAAAAAGAGTATGCTACAGGGACACTGCTAAAAATGATTTTTATATGTTAACCTGTGAAATAAACCTGCTTGTGTATAGATTCTTGTGAAATTTCTTATGAAGTCACATTCATCTGAATGATGGCTTTATCTCTGCCTTCCTGATCTTGATACATTTTAAAATCATTTTCTTATTTATTGCTAGCTATAATCATCAGCATATAAGTGGCAAGAGAGGGCATCTTTGTATTGTTTCCAGTCTAGGAACATTTTTCAAAATTTTATAATATGATGTTTTCTGTAGGATTTTTGTATTTACGATTTTTAGATTAAAGATGTTCCCTTCTCATCCTGGTTTGCTGAGAATTTTGATCAAGTGTGAGCTGGAATTGATCAAATGATAAGTTTTGTATTTATCATATAAATTTCTCCTTTGTTCTGTAAATGTGGTGAATCACATTGATTTCATTTTTCAAATGTAAAACCAACCTTACATTCCTGGGATAGACTCAGCTTATTTTGACAGATTACCCTCTTTATGGATTACCGGATTTAAATAGTTATTTTGGAGGAGTGGATCATGAGATAAATTGGCAAACACTGCATTTTTCATAGCCAACTAATTTAGCATTAACTCTATTTTTAAAAAGGTTTCCTGATGCTGTAAGAAGTTCTAACTATCACCTGGATCTTTGACTGATAAAAATGCTGTCTTAAGAGAACAAAAAGGACTTTCCACAACTCCAAACTTAGCATAATCATATTATAAAATAAAAACCTTCATCAGTTTTTTTTTTTTTTTTTTAAATAACATCTCTCACCATGACTGTCCTAGTTATTGTAACTCTTGGGCACACTTCACCTTTCACCTAAAGTAAAGCCAAGAATATTAAGATATTTAGACATTCCACCCTTCTTAACAAAGCATGCTCTCAGCAGAAACTATTTTATCAGAGTCCAACATGTTGGGAACCCATCAGAGTCCAATGTAGTGAGGGAAGCAAGATCTCCAACTCAGCCCACAGCCATCCTGTTGTACCCACAGATTGAGACCCATGATGGGGCACAGTTTGTGAGACTCTCTTTGAAGACTTCAGAGAAGAGAATCAGGCTCAGTAAAGTTCAAATATTGATTTGCATAGGAAATTAGCAATTAAGTACCCACAAAATTAACTTGCACCTGCCAATTATATGACTTATACTTCCTCTCACGCCATACCTCACCTCGGATTTACTAAAGGACAAGTTACATTGTTTGGTTAACAAGAAAAAAAATTACAAGATTACTAGAAGGCAAAAAAAAAAAAATAGTTTGAAGAGGCAGCACAAGTATCAGTACCAGACACCAGAAATCTTTCAGATCAGATTAGGAATTTAAAACAGGCATTGCTAATATGCTAGGATAAGATGCAGCAGGTAAGAACAGATGGGCAATGCATACAAAGAAATTAAAATTCTAAAAAAAATTTTAAAAGAAATTCTAAAAATCAAAACATTGTAACAAATTATTGATGTATTAGATGGCCTGATTAGTAGACTAGACTTGGCAAAGGACCTTTGAGTTTGAGGATTTATCAAGTGAAACCTCCCAAATTGAAACATAAAAAGAACAAAGACTAAAAAGAAACAAAATATCTAAGAACCCTGGGACAACTAAAAAGGTGCAGCATATATGTAGTAGGAAAAGAAGAGGAACCAGAGGGGAGTGAGAAAGAAGGAGAGGGAGTAGAGGAAGAGGGAGAAGTAAGAGAAATAGAAATATAGAAAAATATTTGAAACTACATGATTGAAATGTCCCCAAATTAATATTAGACCCCAAACCATATTATCCAGAAAATCCAGAGAATATCAAGCAGGATAAATGCAACACACACAGTGTATACTTAGGCATATCACATCCAAACTACAGAAAATGAAAGATAAAGATTTCAAAAAACAGCAGAAGAAATGTCAAAGGCAAATAATACACTGAAAGAAAATATTTCCAACATATGTTACAGAGAAAAATAAATATCACTGTTAAGGAGTAAGCTCTACAAATATGCAAGCTTTAGAATACATTTTTTAAAAGTTAGTCATGAATAGAAAAGTTTATAGCTTTTCTTATAAAATAAGAAACATAATAAATATAATTAAAATTTTATGGCACATGTTTTTATCAATCAAGCAAATATGAGTTAAACAAAAGAAACACTATTTTCACTATCAGATTGAAAAATTATAATTTATACTGTTGACATGTGCAAAATAGAAATCAGCATCCTCAGATCAGAAGAATTCTGAGCATGCTCAAATTCTTCTGGTACAGATGTAAACTATAAGCACTTATTTTGAGAAATTGTGGTAATTTGAGTAGGAAATCTTAATATTTTTATGCATACTTCTACAATCAGTAATTTTACCTTGAGCATTGATCACAAGAAGAAACCTCACTAGAAGTTTCAAAGGATGGTATAAAATTGTTCACAATAATGGAGAAGTACTTGCACTAATGTGAACAAATACAAAATTTTTGCATTAAAATATGATATTCTATTAGTTTTCTATTGCTGTTTAATAGATACCACAAATTCATCAGCTTAAAACCACATGCATTCATTCACTCATAGTTCTGTAGGAGAGAAGTTTGACAAAGCATGTGTGTATTCTCTGCTGTCATATGGCTGCCTCCAAGGATTGGCTAAAAACCACGAAGAAATTTCTACTTCAAGATCATTCTTGTTGGTAGCAGAATTCAGTTCTATGACTGTAGTACTAAATCCCCTGATTCCTTGTTTACAGTGGAGTAGTTGGGGTTACTCTCAGCTCCTAAAAGGAATCCCTCAATCTTCAAGCCCTCAATTATGCTGCAAGTCTTCATGCTGTGAACCTCTTATGTCCCCATCTCTGATCTCCAGGTTCAGATTTAAAGGGATATGATTAGGAAAAAGTCCCTCTTACCTTATAATTAACTGATTTGAGACCTTAAATCAACCTTCAAAACAGTAGCTAAATTAGTATTTGATTGAATAACTGAGAGGTGTGCATACTGGTGACAGAAATCTTAAGAGCACTCATAAAATTGTGCCTAACACAAATCCAAAATAGAGTACATTATGGTTCCAATTTATACAGGAATAAAGAATACATATAAAATTACAAACATCTGCATGCTTTCTACAAAATATAACACTGTTAGATATAACACTGTTAGCAGTAAATATATATAAATATTGTCTTATATATATGATATATGCCACATGCACATGTATATGTATATGAAAGTTGAACATTTGTAATGTGAAAATCTGAAATGCACCAAAATAAAAACTTGAGTGTGTGGTGTGGGGACCAACATGATGCCACAAGTAGAAAATTTTAGATCTGACCTCATGTGATCGGTTGCAATTAAAAAAGTATTATATAGAATTATCTTCCAGCCATGTACATAAGGTAAAGATGAAGCATAAATAAATTTCATGTTTAAACTGGGGCTTCACCACCAAATATCTTTTTATTATAGATATGAAAATATTTCAAAGTAAAAAAAATCTGACATTGGAAAAATTCTGATGCCTGGCATTTTACATAAGGTATATGACAAACAGCAAACTTGTATATATGAGAGTGGTGGGGGAAGAAAGACCATTTTACATGTGATCTTCATGTGGAACTTCTAAAAATCAGTTTCATAATTTTTTATACCATGTTATTATAATGTTTTAAAAAATAAGCATTGTTTGGGATCTACAAAAAGTTTACATTTCCAGAAGTAAGTGAATCTCTAAAAAGATATTTACCTGTCAAATCATATATTGAATGTTAGATTTCCAAGTCAGAAACTATATTGAGAGAATCAGAGCAAGCTTCAACTGAAACACAAAATAGACTTAAAAATTTACAGTTACTTTAAGAAGTTAAAAATCCCATTTTGATGTATGCTCAATTGAGAATTAAAAGTTCAAATATTGATTTGCATAGGAAATTAGCAATTAAGTACCCATAAAATTAACTTGCACCTGCCAATTGATGTACCAATTAAGTTTGCAGATACCTTAAAAGAAACTTACTGAAAATAAAGTTTCCAAAATTATTTAAAATAATATGTTATAAATGTTTGAAAGTACACAATTAGAGAAAGGTATATATAGTGGTCATGAGAGGTATTTGTAGATATCCAGCTACAGGGGACATAATTAACAAAGGTTTCAGCTGCCAAACTCTGACATTCATCATCACGTTAACACAGAGTTCTGATTTATGGGCAGCTCATTGCCAATGTTTAAATGCAATAGGAATATTCACACAAATTTGTGCTTAGGAAACTTGAGACTTCAACTCCTGTCTTTGGCTCAAGGATTACCCAACAGCCTTATTACCTGTACGTGATTGAATTGTGTTTAAAAGATATTTTAAAATGCTAACTCTTGATACCTGTGAATGTAACCTAATTTGAAAATGTGTCCTTTAGTGATGTAATCAAGTTAAGATGGAGTTATATTCATTAGGGCAGGCCCTAAATATGATGAGTGTGTCTTTATCAGGAGAGAGAGGTTTTTCAGACACACCTACAGGCGCAAAGGAAAGATGACATTGCGACAACAGAGAAACTATGGTGGTGCACTTACAAAATGCCAAATGTTTCTAGCAAGCATCAAAAGCTACGTAAAGGCAAGAATTCTCCTCTGCAGCCTTCAAAGAGATCATGGACTTGTAACACCTTCACTTTAGCTTTCAAGCCTCCAGAACTATGGGACTATAAATTTTCATACCAAAACTCCCAGGTTATAACAATTTTTCATATTAGTCCTAGGAAATTGGTATATCCCCTAATCTTCCTTTCCTCTCTAGGTGGTCCAAAGTCAGACTTAAAGAATGGTTTAAAAACACTTGTGGCCTTACTCTGAAACTACTCCATTTTATTTCAGATGGTTGTTCCCCTTAATACAATCTATGTGTTATATTTCATATGGCATCTGCTTCTCAGAGATCCTAGGCAAATAACTTTGCACTCTATAGAAAACGAAGTAAACTTCATTTAAATGTGCATTGAAAACATTTAATAACAGCGATACAAATAATTTATATAGATTTGAGAAAATTTATTTGAATTTCCCCCTTTGCTTCTGAGGCTGAGTATATCTACTTGTGTTGGGCCATCAACATATATTAGAAGCACACAGAAAACAGGGGTATCCAGCAGGAGCTTAAATCATGGTGGGTGTACATAGTGGGAAAAAGTAGAGAGATGCCTACAATAGAAAGCACCACCTGAATAAGATAAATAAGAAAAAATATTCCAAATTCTCCTTTTTTTTTTTTTTTTTTTTTTTTTTTT
>NW_026005858.1:4146-5805 GCF_001458135.2 Marmota marmota marmota | reverse complement strand
TTTCAGGATGGGGCGGGAGAGACGGGTAAGGACACCCAAGAACCAATTTTTTCCTGCGACGACGACGGGGTACCTCTGTGCTAAGGTGCGGTGCAGTAATAGACTACTAAAAGAAATAGTGCGGAATTAAATTACAAGTAATTTATTTTTATAGAAACAGTACATCAAGGGCCCCGGAGATGATTACAGATCCCAGGCAGAAAGACACCGGCAAATGACATAAAAGTAGAAGTCCCCTGAAGCAAAAGTTTAATCTTTTGATTAATTTATATGGTGCCACCTAATCCATCTTCCCGCGGCCAGGGTGTCCAGCTGAAGGCCCCCCCCTCTCCGCCCAGCCTCTTCTGGGGTGGAGGCCAGAGATGCTCACAGAGCTGGCCCCACGGAGCCCACAGTTAAGTGCAGGGAAGGGGGGGTGCTAACACAGCAGAATCCAGCCAAAGAGGCCTGAAGGAGGGAGGGGGGCCGTTGATTTAATTTTAAGAAAACCTTTTTACTGGAGCAACAGGAAAGAAGGAAGGTTAGCAAGCAGTGAGCAAGACAGAGACTTAAAAAAAAAAAAAGAAATTAAACATTTAGGGGCCACACTAACTACCCAAGGCGTTTGTGTTTTCTTTTTGGAAATAAGATGGGGGTGGGGGGGGAGTCGTGTCTGAATTTGTTGACCCCCTCCCAAAAAGAAAAAAAAAACTAACAGGAAAACCTGTCCTCTCCAAACGCTCGGCTTTGAATGGGCCTCCCCAGCCCCCAGCCCGGGTGGCCATGTTAATGTCATTGACTCAGAACCCCGTGTCCCTCGCGCCCTCCCTCCTTCTCCCTTCTGTCCAGTTGCGGAGCCAACTTGAAAACCAGGACAAGACCCTGGGAGCCTCCAAGGTCGACCTCCCTCCCAAGCGGGATCCAGAGGGCCCGACCCAGAAGCGGAATTTTCGTGCACCCCTGCGCCCGCGCGCGCACACGCGCGCACACACACACGCACACACACAGTAAATAAATTAGCGAATTCCACCCCGTGTTCCCCACGTCAGGGGAATAGCTGCTGCTGTCCGCGCAGGCGTCTCTCTGCGCACGTGCAGCGCACACCCAGGGCCCCAGCCTCGGTGGCAGGCCAGATGGGCATCAAGAATTCATGCGCTCGCTCCTCGGGGAGGCCGAGGGAGGCAGCCCCCCGCGCCCCCTGCTAATCCGACCCTGCGCGGGCACCAGCGTCGCTCGCCTCCGATGCCCCGGGAGCAGGGCGAGCCCCTCGCCGCCCGCCCCTCGCTTCCCCTCCCCGCCTCTGTTCCTCTGTTGCTCCTGCGCTCCCTGCAGCGGGAGGGAAGCGAGTGGAGAGGAGAAGGAGCCAAGCGAGGGGGGATGTGGGAAGAAGGAGAACAGGAGAGACCCAGTTCTGGACTTCCCAGCTGCGGATGGCGACCCGGGGTTCAGGGCACGTGCGCTCGGGGTGCGCCCATCCCGGAGGGCCCCTCCCGGGCGTCTCCAGGAGGCCGTTCTCGCGGCTTTCACGCAGACTCCCCGCGCTCCTGCGAGGCGAGGCGCTCCCGGGGCCCAGGGCGCGCGCTAGGCCCTGCGCAGCGCCGGGTGCCGGGGCGCGGGGCGGCCCTACCTGGACGCGCGCCTCGGAGAGCCCCAGGCGCTGGCTGAGCTCCTCGCGCATGA
>NW_026005858.1:0-653 GCF_001458135.2 Marmota marmota marmota | reverse complement strand
GGGGGGGGGGGGCAGCAGCCCTGGTGAGCTAACAAGCCAGACGTCTGCTTCACCAAGGTCAAAGCCACAGAGGCTGTCACAGTGAGCCCCAGGACTGTGAGGTGGCTCCCTCCAATGCTGTCACCAGGCTCCCCCAAAGCCAGGGAGACTTCTTGGAGAGTTCATTCGGAGGCCTTGCCTCTGATTGTCCATTAAAAAGGCTGCACTGACCACTGACAGCCAGTGCATTTAATAATAATAATAATAATAATAATAATAATAATAATAATAAATGAATAGCCTTCTCATCAGCGTCCCTGAGAAATGGAGCTCCTTCGTTCGCTCTGATTTATCGCTGTTAGTGGGTCACTTTCTGCCCAAACCCCACATATCCCCTGCGTTCATGGATGGTCTTCGTCCCATCCAACCCTGCCCATTCTCAGTGAGGGTTTGGGCAGGATCAGAGCGAAGGAGACCCAGCACAGGGTCCGCACACCCCCGGGAGAGTGCTCTCTGCCGGTCTTGGGGAGGGTCCCCAGGCCCTCACGCGGGGTCCAGACCCCGGCCACCTGCGGACAGGCTGGTGGTTTTAATTTACAGACTCAACATCAACCCTGGAGGTTCAAGGGGAAAGTTTTCCTCCCAGGAAAGGGGCCCCAGTTATCCAGGACCCC
>NW_026005857.1:0-5810 GCF_001458135.2 Marmota marmota marmota | reverse complement strand
TATATATATAAAATTATATTTTCCTATTGAGTTGACCCTTTTATCATTATAAAATGTAACTATTTGTTTCTAAAAACATTTTTTTTGGTCTTAAAGTCTATTTTGTTCACTATTATTATAGTTACTTCAGTCTTTTTAAATTTTTTTCAAAATTTTTTTGTACTGGGGATTGAACCCAGGGATGCATAACCACTAAGCCACATCCCCAGGCTGTTTTTAATGTTTTATTTTGAGACAGGATCTTGTTAATTTGCTTAGGGCCTCGCTAAATTACTGAGGCTGGCTTTTGAATTTACAATCCTCCTGCTTCAGCCTCCTGAGCCGCAGGGATTATAGGCATGCGCCGCTGCACCCAGTCTACTCTAGCCTTCTTTTGGTTACTGTTTGTATATCTTTTAGCATATACTGTTTGTGTACTTTTCTTTCTTTTACTTTCAACCTATTTGGGTATTTGAATATAAAATGTGTCTCTTGAAGAGGGTATATAGTTGAATCACATTTGCTTTTATCTATTCTCTTGATATGTCTCTCATTTGGAGATTTGACTCCATGTATAATATTTAATGTAATTGCTAATAATGAAGGACTGGCTCCTGGCATTTTTATACTTGTTTTCTGTATGTCTTATACTTTTTTGACCTCTTTTCTATCATTACTATCTTCTTTTGTGATAAATAGGTATTTTTAGTGTGTTATTTTAATTACTTTGTTCTTGTTTTAGTTACATTTTATTGGCCTTTTATTATGTATCTTTTGAGTTTTTTTTTTTTCAATGATTGCTCTAGGGAATATAATTAGCACATTAAAACAATGCGGTTCAAAGTAGTACTGAAGGAATTCTTGATTGAAAAAAATTTTTTCCAGCACATTTTGATAAAATCATACAAGCATGGGGTATATCTTATTCTAGTTAGGACCTCATTCTTGTGGATGTGCACAATGTTGAATTCACTGTGGTCTATTCATATAATGTAAATAGGAAAACTATGCCAGATTCATATTTCTTGCATGTCAAGTTTGCTACTTAAAAAATGGTTTCAGTTTTTGTTCATCTGGGAATGTGTTAATTTCTCTTTCAGTTTTGAAAGATAGTTTTGTCAAATAAGGAATTCTTTTTTAAATTTATTTTAATTTTTTATTTTAATTTTTTATTAGTTGCTCAACATTACAATGATCTTGACATATCATACATTTGATTCAAATGGGGTACATAATCTTATTTTTCCACGTGTACAGATTGCAGGATCACATTGGTTATACAGCCGCGTTTATACATAGGGCCATACTAGTATCTATTGTATTCTGCTACCCTTCCTATTCCCCTCTCCCCTCCCATCACCTCTTTCTACCCAATCTACTGTGACACGTTTCTCTCTTTTCTTCCCCCTCACATCATCTTATATGTAATTTTGCATAACAATGAGGGTCTCCTATGTCATCTCAATCAACTCTGGCCTCCATGGTTTCTGATGATATTTCTGCTCTTAATCTTATTGAGGATCCCTTGTATCTGGTAAATTGCTTTCTTCTTTCTTCTTTAAGAAGTCTCTGTTTCTGTCTTTCTTTTCTTGTTTTATTTTTTTAGTTGTAGATGGAAAGAATGAGTTTATTTTATTTATTTATTTTTTATGTGGTGCTGGGAATTGAACTCAGTGCCTCATGCATGCCACAACCCCAGCCCTTGTTTCTGTCTTTCAACAGTTTGACTATGATCTGTCTAGGCATAGATATTCTTTCATTCATCCTATTTGGTGTTTTTATTGAGCTTTTGGGATATGTAAATCAAAGTTCTCTTATGAAATTTGTGAAGTTTTTGGCTGTTATTTCTCCAAATATTCTTTCTGGTTCATTACCCTCTTTCTTGCATTTTTGGAATTCCCATCATATGTACATTGGTATTCTTAATGGTATCCTACAGGTCTCTGGGGTTCTGTTCATTTTTCTAATACTTTTTTTTTTTTAACTGAGCTACGTCCCCAGTCCTTTTTGTTTTTTAATTCAAGAGAGAATTTTGCTAATTTGCTCTGCTGCCAGGGCTGACCTTGAACTTGTAATCCTCTGGCCTCAGACTCCTAAATTGCTGAGATTCTAGGTGTGCATGCCCAGCCATTCTTTTTACTTTCTGTTACTCAAATTGGATGATCTCACATAACCTGTCTTTGGATTATCTGCTTCTTTTGTCAGCTCAAATCTGCTGTTGAACTCTTCTAGTGAAGTTTTCATTTCAATATTGTACTTTTCAACTCTGTAATTTCTATTTGGATCTTTTAAAACTTCTATATTTTATTGATATTCTGTTATTTGGTGAGATTTCACTGTCATATTTTTCTTTAATTCTTTTTTTTGTGGAGGGGGATCAGGGATCAAACTCAGGGACACTTGACCACTGAGCCACACCCCTAGCCATATTTTGTATTTTTCTTTGTATTTTTATTTTAGAGACAGGGTCTTACTGAGTTGCCTAGGGCCTTGCTAAGTTGATGAGGCAGCTTTGAACTCTATCCTCCTGCCTCAGCCTCCCAAGTTGCTGGGATAACAAGAGTGCACCACCATGCCCAACTTCTTTAATTCTTCAGACATGGTTTTCTTTTGTTTATTGAATATATTTATGAAGCTGCTTTGAGTCATTGTTTAATAAATCAGTTCCTGAGTTTCTATAGGGAGTTTCTATTGACTGATCTCCCTAACCTATATAGGGGTAATACTTCCCGGTGTCTTTGTTTGTCTTATGTAAAATTATATCTATTTATTTTTTAATTTTTTACATACTTGACAATAGTGGAATGCATTACACTCATTATTACCCTTTACAGAACAATTTGAAAACTGGAAATTATAGATAATATAATGTGATACCTAAGTCACCCCCCCCCCAGGATTTCTTGCTGTTGTTGATCTGTTTGTTGACTTTTTTAGTGACTTTTCAGGACTAATTCTATAAGGTTTATATTGCCTGTAGTATGAGGAGTATAAGTCTCTGATCATTTAGTTTAATGATCTCAAAACAAATTTTCTTCTCTTTGCCAGTGATGAGGGGGCTCTTTGCCATTTGGGGAACACCTTTGATCTTCAGACAGGAGGTTTATAACTCCTCCTTAACCTTCACTTTAGCTTGCACAGAACTTTAAGATTAGCCAGATATGGGAGATTAATGGTCTCAGATCTTTCATGGGCATGTACACAGCTCTGCACATGCATGTGACTTTCTAGATCCCTAGAAACATGAGAGCTCCTTAAATCCCACTATGGACAACTAGATCTTTCTTTTAATATTTTTTTTGGTAAATTCAGGTAGCTGTCATATTAAACAACTGCAGCTGATTGTTTTTGACAACTGCAGTACAGATGGAATTTTCTTATGCAGAAAGCTCTGAGTCAAGTCAAACAATTAAAACACTCTGTAAGTGTGTTTTTTCCCAGGGAATTATGAGACAGGTCAAATAGTGACAATACTCTGGGGATGGAACTTTTTGAGGAGTTTTAAACCTAGTCAGCCCACTCTGGTGGCTGTATGGCTGCTGTTTTTCATAGCTACTATGATTGTGAGTCTGCATGCTATTAAGGTGTCTGTGGAACTGAGGAGAACATGGGAATAGGCCCAAAATGCCCTAATGTGCTATTATAGAAGTTCAGTAGTTTTTCTTGTACAAATGTTTTTCCAATTGCTTTATATCTTTTGTTAATTTCCAGATTTCTAAAAATGTTAGTTTTTATAATTTAACATGTATTTTCTTGCTTCTATGGAGGAATGATTTATAGAGATCCTCACTTTGCCATTCCAGAAAGCTCACCTGGTTACCTATTATTATATTTTACAAGCTATTTTGCAGCTTCCTACCACCCTTTAACAATTCCTCTTAAAGATTTTTTTATACTAGGTCATGCTAATCTTATGTAATGTTTCATAGTGGGTTGCAACCTCATTTATCTAGCTATGGCTAAAATGCAGTATCCTCTTATAAGTTGCTCTGGGTCTCTGATAAATTCAAAATGTAACTTACAGTTGTTAATGAACATTTTAGTTAGCTAGCTACTGGTGAACTTTTTCTTTCACAGTTGCAACTAGAATGTATTACACATAGTTGGGCTCATTAATTGTTTTTGTAGAAGGCACGAGAAAAAAAAACAACATTGTGTCCACATTGCTATAAAGGAGAAAATAATAATGTTTAAAAGCAGGATATAAAGTAACTGAAGTTCTGCCATTTAAGATCTGATATATCTAAATGCCAGGTAAAGTTCAAAGGGAGATTTATTATAACATCTGTAAATAAAAACACCTCATTTTTTTAAGATAATGTCTTCAATTATGTTCATTGTCTTTTGGGCACTAGCATCATTTCCAAAAACCATGCCAATCTTGCTAAACACATAGCTTATTCTTTCATATCCTTCACACATGGCCATTCCAGGGCTATGGATATTATGTTACTCAAATCAATCCAGTAAGCAAAGGCATCAAGTGGGTAGCACACAGGGACTAGAGGCAGGCAGCATGGAGGATAAGTAGTGGTCTTACTTTGTTGCCACGATAGACTCCTTGGTAACTGTGGAAAAGTTGCATTAATGTCTCAGTTTCCAATTCTCTTAAGTGAGACAATGAATTAGCAGGGAATACAAAAATCATCATAAAAGCATTGTAGTGGTTTTTACCATGATCATGTACTCTTCAGGGAAACTGAATTTGGTCAAGTAAGCCACTGATAAACGATTATACTTTTATATGTTTTTTAAAAATTCTTACAATAATTTTGTACCTTAGTGAATTTAGTGAAAATCATATAGTTACCAAGAAAAAAACTACTATTTTCCCTTTGAAATATAGTTACTATAATATAGCAGTTATACACATAGCTGGTTCTGGTGTCTTAGCTCTGCCACTTACCAGGGCATATGACCTTGAACAATATCTCAGTTTCTTCATTTATAAAATAGGAATAATTATAGTCTTCCCCTTATTTATGGGATTTCTATAAGGATTAAATTAGTTAATACAAGAAAAACTCCATATTAGGCCAATAGTAAGCACTCAATAAACATTAAATACAATTATTATTCATTTAAAATGCTCTCCTTTTCTCAGGTACCAAACAGGAGCCAGTAAGACAGGTGGAGGCTGAGATGGCAAGGAATTATTTTATCTATAATTTCCAGCTGACGTGGCAAGGATGAGAACAATAAAATCATAGGCTTTCATGTAGTACCACCAAGGAGATCATAGTTCTGACAATGGTGTTGCTTACATAATATTAATTGTTCTGTCTATAATATTAGCATGTTTTATAAAACATACCAGTGTTATTCAGAATGTATCTTTGGGCTACTTGCATCAGAATCACCAGGGGAGGGGAAATTGATGAAATGCAAATTCCAAGGCTTCATTCCAAAGCTGCAGAATCTGAATTCCTAGACCATAAACAAGACTGTATATTTTTTTGGTACTGGGGATTGAATCCAGGGGTGATTTATCAATGAGCTACATCCACATTCCTTTTTACTCTTTATTTTCAGACAGGGTTTCACTAAGCTGCCGAGGCTGGCTTCAAACTTGTGATCTTCCTGCTTTAGTCTTTTGAGTTACTGGGATTACAGACATGTGCCACCTTGCCTGGCAAGACTATAAATTTTTAGAAGTCACCCTAGGAACCCCATCAAGATCTCTTCTATCTTTTTATTTTTCTTTTGTATATCTATACTGCTGAGTTTCTCCCCTAGCTTTTTTTTTTGATTGTTGTTGTTCCTTTTACACAGAAAATCATGCCATCTGTGAAGAACAGTTTTATTACTTTCAAAAAAAAAAAAAAAAAAAA
>NW_026005856.1:0-5811 GCF_001458135.2 Marmota marmota marmota | reverse complement strand
TGGACACACGGCTAGGCTCAGGGACAGAGACAGTGATCTATGCATTGAATATGGGTGTGGGGGTCCCAGAGAGGAGCCTTGAAAAAGACCATGGAAACAGGAATCCAGAGCCAAGGACAATGGAGCACAGTGCCAGAGGCAATAGCTGAAGCTACTTTTCCAACTCAGTTAAGTTTCTCAACATTTGATGGGAGGAAAGAAGAAACACATCACTGATCTGTCAGGATAGCCTGTTTTTTTTTTTCCTTTTATTTTCAGCCTCTTTACAAGGCTAATTAGAGTCATTGCAGAGTCAGGTGAATTAAGTGCATATAGTTTAAAATCCGGACTCCGCAGCCCCAAGGGCAGGTTGATTCTGCTGTTTATTTGTGACTGATGAACATATCAGAGCGGAATATTCACAAGTGCACTTATCTCTAATCACTTACAGAGGGTGGATCAGAGCTGAGTAGGGTTATTTTGCTACAGTACACAAGAAAAGTCCATTAAAAGATGAATTCACTAAGGAGAAATTGTACTCAGAATGAAAGTAGCCACATAGCCCACCCAGGAGATCCTGCTGAGGGATAACGATGCCGTGGTGCTAATGTGTTATTTTTTGGCAACCTCTGAAATGGGATAGTTATTAAAAACACATAAATAATTAGACCCACAATAGAATGGAAAGCACACTTTTTTTACACAGAAAAAAATTAGATTTGGGGAAATTTTATGATGAAGTTATTTTGAGTAAGAAAGCCCTATAGGAAAATATCATGTTGATGAAATTAGCTTGAAGTACATTTACAGTGGCTATGAGGATTAAAATGTTGTTACCTTTTAGGCAAAAATACCAGGTAACAAATTCCAAGTTTATGAATAGTGAAGCAAAGAAACACGGGATGTTTTGCATATTTTACATATATTACAAGTTTATTACATGGTCATTGGATAAGCTAGTACGAGGGACTCTCTGAAGGGTTCATTCAAATAAAATAAATAGGTTAAGTACGAAAATATTACTGGACTTCTGGGTAAAGAAGGCAGTTAGGCAGAGACATGTGTTACCCCCCACCCACCCACCCACCATTTCCCAATGCACGAATTTTCTAAACTAGTCAGGAAAACTATTCATGAAATCAGTTGCAAATTACAACTGCCCAGGGATTAAACACATTAGTTGACTCTGTCACATTCAATAAGTTTTATGAACCTAAATGTCTAAGAGATGCATATGATAGCTGGAGGTGTCCATGCAACCCAAGATTTGGCATCTTGGATGTGGAGCACCTATCAGTTACCTCTGTAATGCATAAGGATAACTCTGTAGTAGCCACATTCTTTGCACTCCTATTCAGTACCTGTCTCTGCTGTACTCCAGGGCTGCCATTTAAAATACTGAAATCCACATGGGGGAAGGAGTGTTGATTCATGGCTCACTGAAGTTGGGAACAGGAAAGTAGCATAGGTGTGAAATAAGGTGAGGGGGCTAATAATTGACAGCTGTTCGAATTTTTGATAAGCTGCTTTTAGCAAGCAATGAACTCTTCCAAATTATTACGGTAGAAATAACCTTCAAGCTGGTCCAACCATTAGGCAGTAGACTTAGTCATAACTGAGTATCTTAAAGGAGGTTAACCATTTGCGAAAAAGTAATTTAGACCATCCTCCCATATCAAACATCAAAATACATGGATATCAAAGGAACTTAATATAAATAATTAAGCTGTCAAATGAAGATGACTAAGTGACCAACTATCTGAGTCTGGAATGTGGAAGGACTTTTCAGGAGTAAAAAATCAATGGAATAATATTATGAAAGAAAACTATACACTAGATTTGAACACAAAAGCCACACATTGCTTCTATATTTAGTTTTAAAACCACATCAAATATAATAAAAAATGAAAGACTATAAAGTTAACAAAACATTTGCAAAATTATAGAAGTGACCGCATGGCCTTACGATAGAAAAGATTTCATATAAATCAATGACCTCCCTTCCTCAATTTAAATTGAAATTAATAAAGGCCATCAAAAGATAATTTATAAATTTAGTACTTTATATTTAAAAATAACAGCAAAATGTCCAGCCTCCCCAGGAACTAAACAAATCCAAATTAATCAAATTGTTTTTTGTTTGTTTGTTTGGTTGGTTAGTTTGGATTTTAAGATGGGATTTTGCCAAGTTGCCCAGGCTAGCCCCAAACTCCTGGGGGCAAAGGATCCTCCTGCCTTAGCCTCCTGAGTAGCTAGATTATAGGTGTGTGCCACTGTGCCCAGTAAGATTATTTGTTTTTAATTATTGAATAGCAAAGTTTACTTAAAAAATAATACACAAATAAAGCTAGAAAAAAATCCTCTGAGCAATGGGTAGACAATCTGATCATACTTATAAAATGCATTTTATTTCCGTAAGTTTTTCTCTGTATTCCAATGAGCTAGTCAAACACTCCAGGATTTGGGCTGGAGTTATGGCTCAAGTGGTAGAATTTGGGGAAATTTTATGTGTGAGGCACTGGGTTCGATCCTCAGCATCACATAAAAGTAAAATAAAGATATTATGTCCACCTAAAGCAAAATAAATATATAAAAAAGCCTCCAGGATTTATATGTACATCAAGATATTCACCCATTCGCTTATCAAAAGTTAAAAATGACTCCAATGCCCCAAACTAGAGACATGTTACATAAACTATAGTGCAGCTATATAAAAATACTGTTTTAATTTAATTATTTATTTAATAATTGAATTTAAAATTTTATTTTTAAAATGTTTATAGTTATTTGAAGTCATAATTATTGATGTAGGAAATATTCAGAGTACAATGAGCTTTTTGAAATGTAATAAATGCTTTGCTTTAACATGAAAATAGTTTGTTTTTCTGATTACAAAAATAAAATGTAGGGACTGGGGTTATAACTCAGTGTCAGTGATAGAGCACTTGCCTTGCACGTGAGGGGCACTGAGTTCGATCCACAGCATCACTTAAAAATAAATAAAGCAAAGGTATTGTGTCCATATACAACTAAAAAATACTTAAAAAAATAAAATGTAGACTCATAATTTAAAAGTGGCAAGAAAAGCCCAAAGGAAAATGTAAAAACAAGTCAAAACACCATCTCTCAGAGATAATCAGATCTCAAGCTAATGAATACATTTCCACATAGTCCTCTGTGCACATATGCAGGCACATACTCTCATGCACAATTTATATAATATTATTTCTATGAACTAGCACATATTCATGAGGGATTTATTTCCTTTCATTCAAGGTATTTATAGAAATCTTTCTATGTCAAAATCATCCCCATCATCATACATAATGATTATGTAGTATTCTATTGTGTGTTTGGCTCCAGTTTGGGCTAAATAGATTTCTGACAATGGATTTTTTAAAAAATATTTATTTTTTAGTTGTTGAACATAATACCCTTATTTTATTCATTTATTTTTATGTGGTGCTGAGGATCAAACCCAGCAGTATGCAAGGTATTAAAGACTAACCTGCTGCCCCTCTGCCCTCATTTTTCACCACCCCTCTCCGTGTCCACTACAGAAGTTTACCATAAAAAGTTTCTCATCATTTTCCTCAAATGGATGATGGCATTTTATCACTTTGTGACTCAGCTCAAATTTCTGCCTTATCCTAGCAAAGGGCTTCTCAACCCTGGAGGCTGATTGGAATCCCCAGTCAGGTATCCTGTGGAATTCTCTCTGGTTTGTCTGATAAATTCTCCTGGTTAACCTGGGGTTATGGACTTGGGGAAAAAAATACCAGTGAGGTTACATGGCCTTCCTGGTGCATCCGATCAGGGGCATCTGATCAGTGTCAACAGAGCTTATCCCAGGTGATGCTCACCTTGGTCCCCTGTCGTGGTGTGTCCCACCTTCTCCACTGTGAATTATTGCTCTTCCCCTTTCCATACCTATCAGTCAGTGAAGCATCAAGTCCCACCCACACTCCAGAGTGGGGAAGGAAGCCCCCAATTTTTGAGGGATACATAAATAAATTAAAAGTATGATGTGTTAAATCCACCACAATAACTAATAAATATTTTGAGGGAAACGCTTTGAGGTTACACAAATATCCAGTTTTGCCCAGTGATTTTAAGGTCTGCCTGTGCATCTTGTCCACAGCGATCCTTGCTCTGGCTTCCTAAAGGCAGTTTCCTGTAGCTCTTATTTCTTTCACATCATTATTTGGAATTCTGTCTGAAAGGAAGAATTTTTTCCTTCTCCCCCACTTATTTACTTTTTTAAATCATGTATTTATACTAGTATAAACCCATGGGTATTATTTTAGGCTTTGTGTTATTATTCAATATTGTCCTTTTAAAATTTTGTTGCACAAATGATTCCAATTTTGGCCATTAGGAGCTCTTTCAGGCTGGCCCCAATGTTCTTTTGACCTGTGCACCTCACTTTTCATTCCTATGTTTTTTTGTTTGTTTGTTTGTTTGTTTTTTTAATTACTTTCTGGCTGGGCGCCGTGTTGCACACCTGTAATTCCAGTAGGGCTCTGCCACTGGGCAGGCTGAAGCAGGAGGATCACGAGTTCAGAGCCAGCCTCAGCAACTTAGCAAGGCCCTAAGTAACTCAGTGAGGCTCTAAGCAACTCAGTGAGACTCTGTCTCTAAATTAAATACAAAAAAAAAGAGCTGGGGATGTGACTGAGTGGTTAATCTGGGTTCAATCCCCGGTATAAAAAAAAATTATTTTCTGGTACAGTAGTCACCCCTTACCTGAGGTTTCACTTCCTGCAGTTCTAATTACACATGGTCAACCACAGTCTGAAGATATTAAATGGAAAAGTTCCAGAAACAAAAAAATTCATAAGTTGTAAATTGTGCTCCTTTCTAAATAGTGGGATAAAATTGCTCACCATCCTGCTCCTTCCTACCGGGATATGAATCTTCCCTTTATGCAGCATGTCCACACTGTATATGCTACCTGCCTGTTAGTCCCTTGGTAGCCATCTTGGTTATGAAATCTCAACTGTCAAAGTCCCACAGTGCTTGTGTTCAAGTGATCCTTAGTAGTTGACACTATATCAGAGTGCCTTAATCATTCATCTCATTACCTAGGCACTGAATCATATCACATCATCATCATAACAAGGGTGAGTACAATACAGTAAGATGTTTTGAGAGAGAGACCACATTCATTTAACTTTTATTACAGTACATTGTTATAATTATTCTCTTTTATTTTTAGTTATTGCTTATTTTATTTTTGGCAGTTCTGGGTATTGAACCTAGGATTTTGTGTTGTTTGGGTTGTTAAACTTTTATGTGCCTAATTTATAAACTATTTATAAATTTATATATTGGGTTTGGTAGTCTTCCTGGTTCAGGCATCCCTGATGTCTTGGAAGCTGGCTCCCCAGGGAATAGGGGACCACTGTACCACAAAAATGCTCCAGATTAATCTTGTAGTTTCCCTGTGTCAGGCCTCAGAACCCACCATTTTTTCAGGGAGCCTTGTTTCCTTCCCTGGAGGGTGGTGTTTAGAAGCAAGATCTGGTGCAGATACTCTTTTAACACGGGATGTCACTGCCTCTGGGCCATCTCAGAGGATGAAATCAGGAAATACGTGTGCATATTCACTCACGAACGCATTCATATATAAATCTATCTGTGTATATTTTAAAATAAACAAATCCATCCTAATATATCCAACTGGAATCCAAAGGCTTCATTCTAACCTTCTCTGGAGAATATTTATAAATGTCCTTGTCCAACCCCAACCCAGGCAGGTTAAACCAGAAACTCTGGAGATTGGGTCCACATTGATTTTTTTTTTTTTTAATTCCCCAGGTGAACATAATG
>NW_026005855.1:0-5814 GCF_001458135.2 Marmota marmota marmota | reverse complement strand
GCTGCCGTCGCCTCCCGCGCTCACGAGCGCCGCGCTTGTCTGCGACCGTAGCAGAGCCGCCCTGGCCTCCGCAGCTCTTCAGCCCGGTGCCCGGCCCCAGGGGCCCAAGCGGCTGCCGCCGCGGCTCTCCATCCCCCTCCTCCGGAGCACGGGTCCCCTGGCAGGGGGGTGCAGAACGACCCCAGAGCAGGCTCTGCCCGAAGGTGCAGCGGCGAACAGGCCACCGAGATGCTCGAGGCTGCAGTCCAGCCTTCGGAGGACAGGGCTCGGCACGCAGCCCAGCTCCAACCTCTAGGTGCGGCTGCCAGACAGTGTATACAGAGCCATCAAGACAGCAAGCAGAAAGCAAATGGCGGCTCCCGCGGAGTGGATTTTCGGCACAGAAACCACAGCCCCGCCAACAATCCCAATCCACAAACTCTCCCTGTATAAAAAATATTCAAAAAAAAAAAAGAAAAAAAGGCGGGGCGCACTGAGCTTTCTTTGCCTCGGGTACTTACAATCCACTGCTGATTACACATTCAGCTTCTCCGCCTGGAGCGAAGCGAAAGAGGAGGAAGGTACTACATTAAGGAAATACTAATCAAAGGAGAAACCACATCAAGTTAAATACCAAAAATAAACAAATATGATCAGGAATACAAATCATATCTGAATAATAATCCTGAATATTAATGGCCTAAACTCACCAATCAAAAGACATAGACTGTCAGATTGGATTTTTAAAAAAGACCCAACAATATGCTACTTTCAAGAGACTCATAAGAAAAGACAGCCACAGACCAAAGGTGAAAGGTTTGGAAAAATCATACCATTCACATGGACTGCGGAAACAAGCAGTGGTTTCCATCCTCATATCAAATAAAATAGATTTCAAGCCAAAGTTCACCAACAGGGATAAAGAAGGACATTTCATACTGCTTAAGGGAACCATACATTAATGATACATAACAATTATAAATATATATGCCCCCCAAAATGGAGCATCTACATTCATCAAACATACTCTTGTCAAGTTCAAGAGTCAAATAGACCACAAACAATAATACTGCATTACTTTAACACACCTCTTTCACCACTGGATAGACCTTCCTAACAGAAGCTGAACAAAGAAATTATAGAACTCAATAAAACAAGCAATAACAGTATATATATATATATACTTTATTTCATCCATCAACAAGTGAATACAGTTTCTTCTCAGCAGCACATGGATCCTTCTCTAAAACAGAACATATATTATACCACAAAGCAACTATTAGCAAATATGAAAAAGTAGAGATACTATCCTGCATTCTATCAGATAATAATGGAATGAAATTAGAAATCAATGATAAATTAAAAAATACAATCTACTCCAACACCTGGAGACTAAATAATATGCTGTTGAATGAACAATGGGTTGCAAAAGACATCAAGGAGGAGATTAAAAAATTCTTAGAGGTAAATAAGAAAACTGATACAACATATCAAAGTCTCTGGAACATTATGAAGGCAATACTGTGAAGAAATTTCATTGTATGGAATTCATTCCTTAAAAGAAGAAAAAGTCAACAAATAAATAACAAATAATAACAAATAATGTTACATCTCAAAACCCCAGAAAAAAGAAGAAAAAATCAACACCAAAGACAGTAGAAGACAGGAAATAATTAAAATTTTAGCTGAATCAATGAAATTGAAACAAAAGAAACAATTGAAAAAACAAAAAGTTGGTTCTTTGAAAAAAATAAATAAAATTGATAAAACTTTAGCCATGCTAATGAAGAGGAGAGAAAACTAAAATTGCTAACATCCGTTGAAAAAAAAAGGAAATATGACAAACACTACAGAAATACAGAAGATAATTAGAAATTATTTTGAAAATTTGTACTCCAATAAAATAGAAAATACTGAAAGCATTGACACATTCCTAGAGTCATATAATATGTCAAACTGAACTGGGATGATATACATGATTTAAACATATCAATTTCAAGCAATTAAATAGAAGACACCCAGGACCAGATGGATACACAGCTGAGTTCTATAAGACCTTTAAAGAAGAATTAATACCAACACTCCTCAAATTATTTCATGAAATAGAAAAAGAGTGAGCATTTCCAAACCCATTCTATAAGCCCAATATCACCCTGATTCCAAAACCAGGCAAAGATACATCAAAGAAGGAAAACTTCAGTCCAATATCTCTAATTAACATAGATGCAAAAATTCTCATAGTGGGGTAGAGAGGGGGAGCATGGGAGGAATAGATGAATTCTAGATAGGAAAGAGGGGTGGGAGGGAAAGGGAGGGGGCAGGGGAATAGCAAGGGCAGTGGAATGTGATGGACATCATTATCCAAAGTACATGTATGAAGATACGAATTGGTGTCAACATACTATATATACAAACAGAGATATGAAAACTTGTGGTATATATGTGTAATAAGAATTGTAATGCAAAAAAAACAAAGTACATGTATAAAGGCATGAATTGTTGTGAACATACTTTATATACAAAGATATGAAAAATTATGCTCTACATGTGTAATAAGAATTGTAATGCATTCTGCAGTCATGTATTTTAAAAAATAAAATCAATTTTAAAAATTCTCAATAAAATTCTGGCAAATCGAATACAAAAAGATAATAAACCACAATCAACTGAAGTTCATCCAGGGATGCAGGGTTGGTTCAACATAAAGGAATCAATAAATGTTTTTCAACACATCAATAGACTCAAAGATAAGCATCATATGATCATCTCAATAGATGCAGGAAAAAAATTTGACAAAATACAGCACCCCTTTATGTTCAGAACCCTAGAAAAACTAGGAGTAACAGGAACATATCTCAACACTGTAAAAGCTATCTATGCTATGCCCCAGGCCAACATCATTCTAAATGGAAAAATTGAAAGCATTCCCTCTAATAACTGAAACAAGATAGGGATGCCCTCTTTCACCACTTCTATTTTACATAGTTCTTAAAACACTGGCCAGAGCAATGAGACAGATGAAAGAAATTAAAGGGATATGGATATGAAAAGAAGAACTCAAATTAGCACTATATGCTGATGATATGATTCTGTACCTAGAAGACCCAAAAAATTCCACCAGAAAACTTCTAAAACTAATAAATGAATTCAGCAAAGTAGCAGAATATAAAATCAACACCCATAAATCAAAATTTATGGGTGTTGATTTTATATTCTCAGAAGATGATATACAATCAATTGCTGTATTTTATATCCTCAGAAGATGATACATAATCAATCGCTGTATACATCTGTGACAAATCCTCTGAAAGAGAAGCAAGGAAAACTACCCCATTTACAATTGCTTAAAAAAAAATAAAATACTTGGGAATCAACAAAAGAAGTGAAAGACCTGTATGGTGAAAATTACAGAATGCTAAAGAAAGAAATTAAGGAAGACCTTAGAAGATGGAAAGATCTACCTTGTTCTTGGATAGGCAGAATTAATATTGACAAAATGACCATACTACCAAAAGCACTATACAGATTTAATGCAATTCCATTCAAAATCTCAATGACATTCCTCATAGAAATAGTAAAAGCAATCACGAAATCCATCTGGAAAAATAAGAGACCCAGAAGAGCTAAAGCAATCCTTAGCAGAAAGAGTGAAGCAGGTGGCATCACTATATCAGACTTCAAACTATACTACAGAGCAATACTAACAAAAACAGCATGGTATTGGCACCAAAATAGACTTGTAGATCAATGGTACAAAATAGAGAACACAGAGAAAAAAACCACATAAATACAGTTATCTCATATTAGACAAAGGCATCTCTTCAACAAATGGAAATCCATATGCAACAAAATGAAATTAAACCCCTATCTTTCACCATACCCAAATCTCAACTCAAAGTGGATCAAGGACCTAGGAATTAAATCAGGGTCCCTGTGCCTGATAGAAGAAAAAGTCTACCCAAATCTTCATGATGCAATATCAGGCTCTGACTTCCTTAATAAGACTCCTATAGTGCAAGAATTAAAATCAAGAATCAATTAAAGGGATGGATTCAAACTAAAAAGCTTCTTCTCAGCAACAGAAACAATCAGTGAGGTTAATAGAGAGCCTACAGAATAGGAGCGAATTTTTACCACATGCCCATCAGATAGAGCACTAATCTCTAGGATATATAAAGAATCCAAAAATCTTAACACCAGCAAAACAAATAACCTAATCAATAAATGGGCCAAGGAATTGAACTGACACTTCTCAGAAGATGATATACAATCAATCGCTAAATATATGAAAAAAATATTCCACATCTCTAGCAATTAGAGAAATGCAAACCAAAACTACTCTAAAATGTCATCTCACTCCAGTCAGAATGGCAGCTATTATGAAGACAAATAAAAATAAGTGTTGGCAAGGATGTAGGGGAAAAGGCACACTCATACTTTGCTGGTGGCACCGCAAATTGATGCAACCAATATGGAAAGTAGTATGGAGATTCCTTGGAAAACTGGGAATGGAATCACCATTTGACCCAGCTATTCCACTCTTTGGTTTAAAACATACCCAAAGGGCTTAAAAACAGCATACTACAGGGACATAGCCACATAAATGTTTTTAGTAGCACAATTTACAATAGTTAAACTGTGGAACCAACCTAGATGCCCTTCAGTAAATGAATGAATAAAGAAAATGTGGTATATATACATAACGGAATATTATTCGGCATTATAGGAGAATAAAATCATGGCATTTACGAGTAAATGGATGGAGCTGAAGAATATAATGCTAAGTGAAATTAGCCAATCCCCCCCCAAAAAAAAAAACAAATGCCAAATGATTTCTCTGATTTAAGGATGCTGATCCATAATATGCTCTAGGGGGTAGGAATGGGAGAATATAAAGAACTCTAGATAGGACAAAGAGGAAAAAGGGAAGGAGTGGAAGGGAGGGGGCATAGGGGTAGGAAAGACAGTGGAATGCGATGGTCATCATTACACTAAGTACATGTATGAAGACACAAAGGATATGACTCTACTTTGTGTACAACCAGAAATATGAAAAATTGTGCTCTATACATATAATATGAATTGTAATGTATTATATTGTCATATATAACAAATTAAAATCTAAACAAAGAATACAAAGAACAATAAATCCTAGGATATGGAGTGAAAGGTACACTCATTCATTGTTGCTGGAACTACAAATCAGTTCATCCACTTTGGAAAGCAGTACAGAGATGCCCAAAATAATTAGGGAGGAATCCATCATTCTGAGCCAGCTATCCCATTCCTTGATATTTATCAAAAAGTACTATAATCATATTATAGTGATGCCTACATATAGATGTCTATAGCAACACAATTCATAATAGTCAAGTTATAGAACTAGCATAGGTATCCCTCAATAGACGATTGGATAGCCAAAAGGTGGTATTTATACACAGTGGAGTTTTACTCAGCCATAAAGAAGAATGGAATTATGTTATTTTCAGGAAAATGAATGGAACATCATGCTGAGTGAAATAAGTCAGACTCAGATAGCCAAGAGCCAAATGTTTCCTTTTATATGTGGAAACTAGAGAGAAAAAAGGATTAAAAATGGGGACAAATCTCATGAATATAAAAGGGATAACAGGAGAGTAGAGGAAAGAGAATGAGGTGTAAAGAGATGAGGAAGAGAGTAAGAGCATGGGGAGAAGATTACCTCTACATAGGGAAGGGGGGTGGGAGGGAAAGGGAGGAAGAAAGGGAATTGCATGGATGGTGGAAGGAGACCCTCATTGTTTTTTTTTTCTTTTTCTTTTTATTGTAATTTGTTATATATGGCAGCAGAATGCA
>NW_026005854.1:0-5814 GCF_001458135.2 Marmota marmota marmota | reverse complement strand
CTAGACCAAACCATAAATTAATTTTAGCTTTAGCAAAATTCCTAGCTCAAACCCTAAACCATACCCTAAACTTAATCCTAAGTGTAACCCTTGCCCTAATCCTGACACTAACGCTAACTCTAGCCCTAATCCTAACCATTATCCTAGCCCTAACCCTAGTTCTAAACCTATAAATTGCCCTAACAATAACTAAAACCCTAATGCTAACCCTAAGCCTAACCCTAAACCTATCACAAACCCTAACCATATCCACTACCTTAAACTGAACCTAACCCTAAACCTAACACTATCCATTACCCTAACCCTAATTCTAACCTTAATGCTAATTTGAGCCTTAAAACTAAATCTTAACCTAACCCAAACCCAAAGCCTGACCCTGACCCTAATAATACCCCAGCTCTTAATCTGACCCTTTTTCTAAATGTAACACTTTAATTTGTCCTTGCCATAAACCTAATCCTAAAAATATAACTAACAATGAACCGAGACCTCACATTAGTCCTAGCCCTAATTGTTGCACTAAACCTAAAACAAAACCTAGCCCTAATCCTAGCCTTAAATCTAGCCTTAATCCTAAACCTAACCATAACCCTAGCCCTAAACCTAAAGCTAATCATAATTCTAGCACTAACCCTAATCATAGCACTAAAACAAGACTGAGCAACAGGCCTAACACAAACCTTATCTTAAACCAAACCTTAGCACTACACCTAGATCTAACCCTAGCTCTAATTCAAGTCCTAATCATAATCATAAAATTAACCCTTTACCTGATTTTTATTCTAACACTCATCTAGTTCAAAACACCACACTAACCCTAAACCTACCATAATCCTATCCCCAGACTTAACCCTAAACCCATCCCTAAACCTAGCTCAAAACCTAACCTTCATGCTAAACATAACCCTAACCCTAACCCTAACATGATATTAGCCCTAGCACTAGTCCTAGCCCTGAATCTAAAATGAACACTATCCCTCATCCTAGTCCTAAACCTAGCCTTAATCATAACCCTAACTCCAACCTTAGCCCTAACCCTAACTCTAACCCTCACCCTATGTCTAAACCTAGCTATAACACGATTCTTTATCCTAAACTTAAACTTAACCCTATCCCTATCACTAGGCCTTAACTAAACACTAATCCTAGCCTAATCCTAGCCCTAATTTAACGCTATACCAAACCCTAAATCTAATTTTAGCCCTATCACTAATTTTAACTCTCACACTAGCCCTAACCCTAATGTTAATCCTAAAACTAGCCCTAACCCTAGCTCTAGCCCTAAAACTAAACTGAACAATAGCCCTAACCCTAAACCTTAACCTAAACCAAACCGTTACCCTAACCCTAGCCCTAATTGGAGTTTTAATCCAAACACTAAAACTAACCCTGACCCTGTCTCTGACCATAACACTAACCCTAGCTCTAAACATAACCATAATCCTAAACTTAAACATAATACTAGACATAGCCCTAACTCTAACCCCAAATTTAGCCCTAAACATAACCCTGGTACATACATTAGCCATGACTCTAACTCTAGCACTAACTTAACACAAAACCTAGACCTAATCCTAGCCGTAACCCAAGTTTTAACTCTAATCCTAACCCTAACCTAGCCCTAATCATAAACATAACCCTAGCCCTAACCCTAGCTCTAACCCTTTCCATTGCCATAAACAGAACACTAACTCTAATGCTAAACCTAGTCTTAAACCTAATCCTATTCCTAATCCTAACCCATTCCATTACCCTAACCCAAACGTAGACTCTAAACCTCACCCTATCATTAACCTAACACTAACCCTAATGCTAATTTGAGCCCTAAATTTAAAACTTAACCTATCCCAATCCCTAACCCAGACCATGAATGTAAAAATAGTTCTAGCTCTAAACCTGAGCCTAACCCTAAAACTAACCCTTACACTACATGTAGCCATAAACCTAACACTAAAACTATCTTTAACCATACCCAAGACCTGATATTAGCTCTAGCCCTAATCCTAGCCCTAAACCTAAAACAAAACCTAGCCCTCATCCTACCCTAAACCTAGCCCTAATCATAACCCTAACCTTAACCATAGCCCTAACCTAATTCTAGCACTCACCCTCCCACTAAAACTAGTTATAAAACCATCCCTTACCTTAAACTTAATCCTAACCCTAACACTACACCAAAGCTGAACACTAACCCTAGCCCTAATCCTAGCCCTAATTTAACCCTGTCCCTAATTCTAACACTAACCAAAGCCCTAAGACTAACTCTAACTCTCACATTAGCCCTATCTCTACTTCTAACCATATCCCTTAACTTAACCCTAACCCTAGCCCTAAACATAGCCATAAACCTAGCCATAACACTTGCCTAATCCTTATTTCTAGTCCTAACCCTAGATCTAACTCTAACTCTCACTCGAACACTAACCCTAAGCATAAGCCGGACATTAATACTAGCACTAACCCTAACACTAATCATGAAACTAGCCCTAACCCTAACCCTAGCAGTAAAACTAAACTGAGTAATAGCCCTAACACTAAACCTTAACTTAAACCAAATCCTAATACTACACCTAGACCTAACCCTAGCCTTAATTCGAGTCCTAACCTTAACCTGAATACTAACCCTGACTCTGTCTCATATCCTAACACCTACCCTTGCTCTAAAAACCACCCTAACTTTAAACCAAACCCTTACAGTAACCCTAACCTTATTTGGAATCCTAACCCTAACTCTAAAACTAACTCTGACCCTTACTATTAATCTAACACTAACACTCGCTCTAAATATCACCGTAACCTTAAACCTAATCCTAACACTAGAAGTTTAACCCCTAACCATAACCCCCAAATTCACCCTATTTGTAACCCTTGTTCTTACATTAGCCATTGCCTAGCCCTAAACATAACACAATACTAGCCCTAATCCAAGCCCTAAACCTAGCTTTGACCTAACCCTTGCCCTATTCCAAGCCCTAACCCTAGCTCTAACCCTATCCCTTACCCTAATCCAAACCCTAACCATAATGCTAACCCTAATCCTTAACCTAACACAAACCCTAATCCTATTACTAGTCCTAACACTAGCACTCATTCATTCTAGCTCTAACCATAACCTAAATCCTAACCCTAATCCTGACCCTTATTCTGACCCTAAACTAAATGTAGGTCTAAACCTGAACCTAACCCTAAACTGAACACTAAGAGTAACCCGTCCAGTGACCTTATACCTAAACCTAACCCTAACACTAGCCCTAGATCTAAACCTAATCATAAATCTAGCCGTAACTCGAATGCTAGACCTAATGAAAAACGTAGACATAGCCCTAACAATAACCTTAGTCTAAGCCAAACACTAACTCTTCTCCTAGACCTAATTCTGGCTTTAATTCTAAACATAACACTAACCTGAACACTGACCCTGACACTCACAGTAACCCTAGCTCTAAACACAACCCCAACCCTAAACCTAACCCTAAAACTATACCTAGCCCTAAAATTAACCCTAAAACTAGCCTGAATCATAACAAGTTCTTACTATTGCAAAACCTAGCCCTAATCCAAGGTCTACCCTAGCTTTAACCCTAAAGCTAATCCTAATCCTAACCACAGCCCTAACCCTAAGCCTAAGCCTAAGCCTAGACCTAATCCTTAGCATAATCCTAGCCCTAACCCTAGCTCTAACCTAACCATTACTCTAATGATAACCCTAACCCTTATTCTAACCATAGGCCACAAACCTAAAACTATACCTAACCTTAACCCTATAAATTACCCTACACTTAACCTGAACCCTAAACCTATCATTACACTATCCTTAACAATAATGCTAATTCGAGCCCAAACCTAAACCTTAACCTAACAAAAACCCTAAACCTGACCCTAACTCTAAAAATACCCTAGCTCTAAACTTGACCATAACCATAAATCTAACCCTTAAAATAGACCTAGCTATAAACCTAACCCTAAACTATCCCTAACTGTCACCCTAGACCTGAATTTTGCCCTAGCTCTAATCCTACTCCTAACCCTAACACAAACCTTAGCACATATCCAAGACATAATTTTACCTTAATCATAAACCTAACACTTACCCTAATTATAACCCTCACCCTATCCATAAAACTAGCTGTAATCCCAACCCTTACCCTAAACCTAACCATAACCCTAAACCTCACATTAACCCTAGTCCTAACCCTAGGCCTAACCCTAACACTAACCCTTGCCCNCTAACTCTAAAACTAATCCTAAAACTAGCCCTAACCCTACCCCTAGCCCTAAAACAAAACTGAGTCATAGCCCTAATCCTAACCCTTAACCTAAACGAAACCCTTACCTTACACCTAGACCTACACTTATCTCTAATTCCAGTCTTAAATCTAACCTGAAAAGTAATATGGACACTGACTCTGACTCTAACACCATATATAGCTCTAAATATTGTCATAACCATAAACCTAACCCTAACACTAGACCTAGCCCTAAACCTAACCCTATAACTAGTGCTAATCATAACCTACTTCATACATTACCCGTAGCCTTAACCCTAGCCCTAACCTAACCCCAAACCTAGCCTTAATTTGAGTCCTAAATCTAGTTTTAACCCTAAACTTAAACCTAAACCTAACCTAAAAAAACGCCCTAATCCTATACATATCCCTAGCCCTAATCTTAGGTCTAACCCTTTCCATTACCCTAATGATAACCCTAACCCTTATGCTAAACATTAGGCCTAACCTTAATCCTATCCATTACACTAAACCACATCTAAACCCTAAACCTAATTCTGTCATTAACCCTCACCCTAAACCTAATGCCAATTCAAGCCCTAAACCTTAACTCTAACATAAACCAAACCCTAAACTTGAATCTGGCCCTAATAATATCCCTATCTCTAAACCTAACCCTTACCCTAAACCTAACCTTACACTGGACAAAGCCATAAAACTAACAGTAAATCTATCCATAACTGTAATCCTTGACATGGCATTAGCCTTAGCCCTAATACTAGCCCTAAACCTAACACAAACACTAGCCTTTATTCTAGCCCTAAGACTAGTCTTAATCATAACCTTAAACCTAACCCTAGCCCTAACCCTAATACTAACCCTCACCCTAGCCCAAAACTTAGCTATAACCCACGCCGTTACCCTACATGTAACCCTAAGTATAACCCTAACCTGAGGTCTCAAACACAAAACCTTGCCCTAATTTAGCCCTAACCCTAACCCTAACCCTAACCCTAACCCTAACCCTAACCCTAACTCTAACTCTCACACTAGCCTATCACTAGTTCTAACCCTATCCCTTACCATAACCCTAAACCTAGTCCTAACCCTTGCCCTATCCTTAGTTCTAGCCCTAAGCATAGATCAAATTCTAACTCTAAATCTAACCATAACCCGAAGCCTAAGCTGAACCATTATAAATGCATTTATATTTAGATTCTATATCTACAGATGTTGGCTTCAATTATTATTTAGAATATAGTCATTAGTTTCATAAAAGGCATACCATTTCTGGTGATGTATAGAGAACTGATGATCAGGGGTAATATGCTATGTTAAGGCAGAAAGGAGTGAGGGTATGAGAATAATCTATCTTAGTAAATTGGAGGAGAATTGTAATGAATAGACAAGGGTAATTTATAGAAGAATGTATAAATTCAAATTTCTTATCAGTATTCATAATAGGATTATCCTATGTATAAATAGTAAAAGTTTGGAGGTTGAAAGTGGGATAGAGGGAGGAAGAAAAAAGAAGAAAAAAAAACAAGAAAGAAAGAAAGGGAGAATGAAAATAATATAAAATAAAAGA
>NW_026005853.1:0-5819 GCF_001458135.2 Marmota marmota marmota | reverse complement strand
ACCTAACAGTAACCCTAACCCTATCCTTAACACAAATGTTAATTCTAATCATAACACTAAACCTAACACTAACCCTAACCCTAAGCCTAACCCTAACATTATCCCTATATGTACCCTAATCTTAACTGTAACCTTGACTCTAAACCAAAACTTAATCCTAACACACACCCTAACACTAACAGTAACCCTAAACTAACCTTAAACCTAACATTAATCCTAATCCTAACCTTAATTCTAACAATAAACCTAACCTTAACCCTAACCCTAACACTAACCCTAACCCTAACCCTATCCCTAATCCTAAACGTAACCCTAACCCTTTCCCTAACACAAACCCTAGCCTAACCCTAATCCTAAACATGTCCTAACCCTAACTCTAACACTAACCTTAACCCTGGCAACTAACACTGACTCTAACACTCACCTAATCCTAACCCTAAAACTAACACTAACCCTATTCCTAACCCTAACACTAACCTTTATCCCAACTATAACTCAAACACTAATGCTAAACCTAACCTTAATGCTAACACTAACCCTATCCCTTACCCTAAGCCAAATCCTCAACCTAATGCTACCCTAGTCCTAACCATAATTCTTAGTCTTCTTCAAACCCCAATTCTATTACGAGTCCTAAATATAGCCCCCATTCTAGCTCTAACCCTAACCCTAACCCTTATTCTGACCTTAACACTAACCCTAGATATAAACCTGACCCTAACCTTAAACCAAACCTTAACAGTACCTCTACGAGTAAACCTATACCTAAACCTAACAGCAACACTAGCACTAGACAAACCTAATTTTAAATAGAATCATAAATCTAGCCTTAGTCCTACACAAAACCTTAGCACTATCCCTAACAATATCCCTTAACCTTAAGTAAAGACAAACCCCTCAATAGACCAAATGCTAGTCCTAATTGTGGCTCTAAACCTAAAATTAACCCTAACCCCACAAGAACACTTAATCTAATAGAAACCCTAGTTCTAAACAATATCCTAAATAAAAATCTAATGTTAACTCTAGACTTATCCATTACCCTTACCCCAAAACTATCCATAACCATATCCCTCGCCCTTACATTATGCAACCTCTAATGTTAGCCCTAAGCATCACACAAAACCTAGCCCTTATCCAAGCCCTAAGCATAACTCTAACCATAACTTTAGACCTAAACCTAATGCTAACCCTCGCCCTAGCCCTAACCCTAGCTCAAATTCTAATCCTTAGCCTAAAGATAACCCTAACCCTAAACCTAACACTAGCCTTGTGTCAAAACTTAACCCTCGCCCTAGCCCTAGCCCTAGCTCAAATACCTACACTTACCCTAACCCTAACCCTGATATTAACCCTAGGCCTAACCCGAACCCTAACCTTAATCCTAACTTTAACCCTATCCCTAACCTTAGCTCTAACCCTATAAATTACCCTAAAGAAATGCCTAACCCAAATGCTAACCCTAGGCCTAACGATAACCCTATCATTAACACTAACTCTATCCATTACTCTAAACCTAACCAGAACCATAAACCTAATTCTATCTATTAACCTAACCGTAAACCGAACCCATCACTAATTCAAGCATTAACCTTAAATCTTAACATAAACCAAACCCTACCTGGACCCTGACACTAATAATACGCATAGCTCTACACTTGACCCTTACCCTACACCTAAACCTTACAATAGACATAGTCATAACCTAACACTAAAACTAATACTAACCATAAACCTAGACTTGACATTAGCCCTAGCCCTAATCCTAGCAGTAGCCCTAACACAAACCCTCAGACTAGCCCTAAACCTAGTCTTAACCTAACTCAAACCCTAACCTTAGTCCTAACCCTAATTCTAACCCTTGCCCTAGTCCTAAATCTAGCTATAACCCTTTCCTTTCCCCTAAACCTAATTCTAACCCTAACACTAAAACTACCCCTAACCCTAGGCCTAAACTTAACACTAACCCTAATGCTAATCCTAGCCTTAATTTAGCCATAATCCTAAACCTACCCCTAAACTTAGCCCAAAGACTAACTCAAACTCTTAACCTAGCCCTATTTCTAGCTTTAACCCTATCTGTTACAATAACCCTAACACTAGCTCTAAACTTAGCCCTAACTGTAGCCATAGCCCTAAAACTAGATCTAATCATAACAATAAATCTAAGCCTAAACTTCACCCTACCATTAGCCCTAACACTATTGCTAATCAGAAAACTACCCTTAACCCTAGGCCTAATTCTAAAACAAAACTGAGCCACATCCCTATCCCTAACCCTTCCTAACCTTAAGCCTAGACCTGACATTAGCCCTAAACCTAGCCCTAATCCTAGTTCTAAACCCAGCCTTAATCCTTAACCCTGATCTTGACCCCAGCCCTATCCCTAATTTTATCCCTTGTTCTAGCACTAAACATAACTGTAACACCATACCTTACCACAACACTAACACTAACCTTAACCCTAGCCCTAAACCAAGGCCTAAACCTAACACTAACCCTTGCACTAATCCTAGCCCTAATTTAGGCCAAGCACTAAACCTAACCCTATCCCTAACCCTAAGACTAACTCTAACTCTTGCCCTAGCCCTATCCCTATTTCTAAACCTATCCCTTAACATAACCCAAAATTTATCCCTATCTCTAGCCCCAACCTTTGCCCTAAACTTTGTCCTATGCCTAAACCTGGATCAAACCCTAACAATGCTAATTGGAAAACTAGCCCTAACATTAAACTAACCCTAAAACAAAAATTAGACATAAACCTAACCTAACCCTTAACCTAAACCAAACACTAACCCTAAACTTAGCCCTAAACCTTTCCATAATTTCAGTGCTAAACCTAACCCTAGATGTAACCCTGAACCTGACTCGGTTCCTAACACTAACACTAGCTCTAAACATTACCTTGATGCTAAACCAAGAAGTAGCCCTAATCAGAAACCAAGTTCTTTCATTAGTTGTAACCCTAAAGCTAACACATATCCTAGTGATAATCCGAGCCCTAAACCTAGGTTTAACTCTGAGAATAACCCTAATCTCTAACCCTATCCCTAACCCTATACCTAATCCTAACCCTACCTCTAATCCTGTCCCTTACCCTAAGCCAAACCTTCACCAATGCTACCCTAGTCCTAATACTAATCCTTAGCCTATCCCAAACCCTAACTCTTTTACTAGTCCTAACCCTAGGCCTCATTCTAGCTCTAGCCCTAACCCAAAACCTGACCCATATTCTGACCCTAACACTAACCCTAGATCTAAACCTGACACTAACCCTAAACTGGACCCTAACTCTACCCCTACCAGTAAACCTAAACCTAAACCTAATAGTAACACTAGCACTAGACCAAACCTAATCCTAAAAAGAGTCATAAATCTAGCCCAAGCCCTAAACAAAAACCTTTAACTACCCCTAACAATAACCTATAACCTAAAACAAAGACTAAGTGTATCCCGAGATCAAATGCTATTCCTAATTCTGACCCTAATCCTAACCCAAACACTTACGCTTACCCTAACACACCTCCTAGCTCTAAACCTTAACATAACCCAAAACCTAATCATAACACTAGACTTATCCAAAACCTTAACCCTAAAATTAGCCATAACAATAACCCGAGCTCTTACATTACACATAGCCCTAACACTAGCCATAAACATCACACAAACCTACCCCTTATCTAGCCCTAAAGCTAGCCCCAAATGTAACCCTAACCCTAACCCTAAACCTAACCCTAACCATAATCCTCGCCCTAGTCCTAAACCTAGCTCAAACTCTAACCCTTTCCCTAATCATAACATTAACCCTAACCCTAACCCTAGCCCTGACTCTAACCCTAACCCTCGCCCTAGACCTATCCCTAGTTCAAACCCAAATACTTAACCTAAAAATAACCCTGACACTAAACCTAGGCCTAACCCTAACCCTAGCCATAAACTTAACCTTAATCCCAGCCCTAACCTTAGCTCTAATCCTATCCATTATCCTATAGATAAGCCTAAACCAAAGGCTAACCCTAGGCCTAACACTAAGCCTATCGCTAACAACAATGATGCACATTACTCTAAACCTAACCTGAATCCTAAACCTAACCCTATCCATTACTCGAATCCAAACCTTAACCCTAATGCTAATACAAGCCTTAACCCTAAACCTTAACCTAAAGCAAACCGTACATACACTAATAAAACACCTAGCTCTAAACCTGACTCTTACCCTAAACTTACCACTTATACTAGACCTAGCCACAACCTAACCATAAAACTACCACTTACTTTGAATCTAGACCTGACATTAACCCCAGCCCTACTCTTAGCCCTAGCCCTAACACATATCCTCATCCTGGCACTAAACCTATCCTTAATCCTATCCTGAACCCGAAAACTTGTCCTAAATCAAATTCTAACCCAAACCCTAGCTCTAAACCTAGCTATAACCCCATATCTTCCCCTAAATCTAACCCTAACCTAACACTAACCATAACCCTAGCTTTAACCCTAGGCCTAACCCTAACACTAACCCTAGCGCTAATCCTAGCCCTAATTTAGCCCTAACCCTAAACCAAGCCCTAAACCTAGACCAAAGAATAACTTTAATCGCACCCCAGTCTTATTTCTAGTTCTAACCCTATCCATTACCATAATCCTAACACTAGCCCTAACCTTAATCCTAATGCAGGCCATAGACCTAAACCTAGATCTAACCATAAAAATAAATCTAAGCCTAAACCTCATCCTACCACTAGCCCTAACACTATCACTAATCCTAAAACTAGTCATAACCCTAGCCCTAGCTCTAAAACAAAACAGTGCCATAGACCTAACCCTAACCCTAGCCTAACAGCAATGCTAGACCTGACATTAGCCCTATCCCTAATTCTTACCCTAACCCTAACACAAAACCTAACCCTACAGCTAGCCTTAATCCTAGCCCTAATTCGAGTTGTATCCCTAACCCTGATCAGTAACACTGATCCTGACACTGACCCTAACACTAACCCTATCTCTAATCATGTCCCCAAACCTAAACTTAATCTAAACACTAGACCTTGACCTAGACCTAATGCTATCTCTAAAACTAACCTTAATCTTAACTCTAGTTCTTACAATACCCCTAGTCCTACCTTAACCCTAACCTAAACCAAAACCTAGCCCTAATTTGATCCTTAACCCTAGCTTTAACCCTAACCCTAAGCCTAACACAAGCCCTAACACTTAATCTAAACCTAAACCAAAAACTAAACCATGAACTAACCCGAACCATGGCCCTAATCCTAACCATAATCCTAGCCCTAAACCTAGCTCTAATCTTATTTATTACCCTAACCATAACCCTAAACAAATTCTAACCCTAGGCCTAACACTAACCATAGCCCTAACTTAACAATAACCATAGCCCTAACTGTAGCTCTAATCCTATCCATTACCCTAACCATAACCATAACTGAATTCTATCCCTAGGCCTAACCTTAACACTATTCCTAACCCTAAGGCTGTCCATTATCTTTAACCTAAAGTGGACCTAAACCTCACCATATCCATTACCCTAACACTAACACTAACCTTAATGCTAATTTGAGCCCTAAGACTAAACCTTAACCTAACACATACCCTAACCCTGATTCTGACCCTAATAATACCCTAGCTGCAAAGCAGACCCTAACACTCAACCTAATCCTTACAATAGATATGGCTATAAAACTAACCCTAAAAAAATCCCTAAACAAAACACTAGACCTGACATTATCCCTAGCCATAATCCTAGCCCTAACCCTAACACAAATTCTATCCCTAAACCTAGCACTAAGCCTAGCCTT
>NW_026005852.1:0-5823 GCF_001458135.2 Marmota marmota marmota | reverse complement strand
CCCTAAACCAAACCCTATCATTACCCTAAATCTAACCCTAATGCTAATTCAAGCCCGGAACCTAAATCCTAACTTAAACCAAACCTTAAGCTTGACCCTAACCTTAAAAATTCCCCTTGCTCTAAACCTGAACCTTATCCTAAGCCTAACCCTTACACTAGATGTAGACCTAAATCTAACCCTAAAATTATCTTTAACCATAACCCTAGACCTGATATTAGCCCTAGCCCTAAAACTAGCCTAAACCTAAAAAAAATGAGCTCTCATCCTAGCCTTAAACCTAGCATTAATCATAACCCTAACTCTATACCTAGCCCTAATCATACTCTAACCTTCACCCTACCTCCAAAACTAGGTATATCGCCATCCCTTATCTGAAACATAACCCTAACCATAACCCTATCACTAGGCCTAAGCTGAACACTAACCCTAGCCCTAATCCTGGCCTTAATTTAACCCTTATCCAAACCGTAACGCTAATCCTAGCCCTAAGACAAACTCTAACTCTCACAATAGCCTATTCCTAGTTCTAACCCTATCCCTTACTGTAACTCTAAAACTAGTCCTAACCCTAGTTCTAACCCTTGCCCTATCCTTAGTCCTAGCCTAACCCTAGATATAAGCCTAACTCTAAATATAACCCTAACCATAAGCCCAAGCCTAACACTAACACTAGACCTAACCCTAATACTCATCATAAAACTAGTGCTAACCCTAACCTGGGACTAAAACAAAACCAAGCAAGAGGCCTAACTCTAAACCTTAACTTAAAACAAACCCTAAAGTACACCTGGAACAAATCCTAGGCCTAATTCAAATCCTAACCCTAACCTTAAAACTAACCCTGACCCTGACATATACCCTAACACTCACCCTAGCTCTAAAACACCACTGTAACCTTAAACCAAACACTAACAGTAAACCTAGCCCTAATTTGAGTCCTAACCCTAAAAATAACCCTGTTCCTGGCTCCTATCCCAACAATAACCCTAGCTCCAAATTTATCCTAACCTTAAACCTAAACATAAACACTAATCTTAAACACTAACGTTAAATATAACTCTAATTGTAATCCTGATTCTTACATTATTTGTTGCCCTAACACTAACCCTGATGCTAACACAAAATCTAGCCATAATCTGCACCCTAAACCTAGCTTTAACACTAACCCTAATCCTAACCCTACACCTAACACTAGCTCTAACTCTATCGCTAAACCTAAGCAATACCCTAACCCGAATCGTAACCTTAGACATATTCCTAATCCTTAGGCTAATCAAAACCCTAACCCTATTAATAGTCCTAAACCTTGTACTCATTTTAGCTCTAACCTATCCCTAACCCTAACCCTAACATTGATCCTTATTCTGACCATAACACTAATCCTAGTTCTAAACCTGACTCTAACCCTAGACCAAAACTTAGCACTAGCCCTACCAGTAAACTTATACTAAACCGGACTCTACCACTAGCCCTAGACCTAAGCCTAATACTAAAACTACCCTTAACTCTAGCCCTAGACCTAAACAAAAACCTAGCCCGAGCCCTAACAATAACCCTTAACCTGACACAAAGACTAACCCTACCCCTTGACATAAACCTAGTCCTAATTCTGGCTTTAACCTTAACCCTAACACTAACCTGAACACGGACCCTGCATTTAACACTAAGCTGACTCTAAACCTGACCCTAGTTTATAACACTAGACCTAACCATAACCTAAACCTACAACTATCCCTAATCATACTCCTGGCTCTTACATTACCCATAATCCTAACCCTACACTTAACCTAACACAAAACCTAGAGTGAATCCTAGGCCTAAACCCAGCCCTTAGAGTAATCCTAGCCCTAAACCTAGCCCTAATTTTAACAATAACTCTAGCCTTAGTTCTAAACCTTACTCAATGCCTAACCCTTACCCTAAATATAAAATTAGATTATCCCTACCTCTAAACCTAACCCTATCCCTAACCATAAACTTAACCCTATCCCTAAACCTAGCTCTGAACATACACATTACCCTAACACTTACCCTAACCCTAACTGGAAAACTTACCCTAGACCTAACCCTAAACCTAACACTTCCCATAGCCCTAACCCTAGCTCAAACCCTAACCTGTACCAGAAACCTAAACCTAACCATGCCTTAACCTTAACCCTAAAACTAAATCTAACCCAAAACCTAATCCTAAACTTACATCTAACCATATCCATTACCCTAACACTTATCCTAACACTATTAATAAACCTACACCTAACCCTAACCCAAACCCTAAAGTAACTGTAATCCTATCCTAGACCTAATGTTGAACCTAACCCTCAACTTAGCCCTAGCCCTAACTCTAGCTCAAACTCTAACCCTTACACTAAAAAAACCCTAACCGAAACTCTAACCCTAACCCTAGCCCTAAGACAAACTCTAACTCTCACACTAGCCCTATTCCTAGTTCTAATCCAATCTGACCATAAGCTAACCCTAACACTAACCCTTGCCTTATCCTTATTCCTAGCCTAATCCTAGATCTAAGCCTAACTCTAAATGTATTCCTAACCATAGCCTAAGCCTAACTCTAACACTAGACCTAACACAAATGCTAATCATAAAACTAGGGCTAAAACTAACCCTGGGATAAAACAAAACTGAACAATAGACTAACCCTAAACCTTAACTTAAACCAAACCCACAATTACACCTAGAACTAATCCAAGCCTTAATTCGAGTCCTAACCCTAACCTTAAAATTAACCCTGACCCTGACTTATACCTTAACACTTACCCTAGCTCTGAAACACCACTCTAACCTTAAACCAAACCCTAACACTAGCTCTAATTTGATTCCTAAACCTAACCCTGTCCCTGACTCCTATCATAACAATAACCCCAGCTCTAAATTCATCCTAAACTTAAACCTAACCCTAACATGAGAACTACCCCTAACACTAACCCTAAAGCTAACCTTAATTGTAACCCTGATTCTTACATTACTTGTTGCCCTATTCCAAGCCATAATGCTAACACAAAATCTAGCCCTAATCAGAGCCCGAAACCTAGCTTTAACACTCACTGAAACCCTAACCCTAACACTAGCTTGAACTCTATCCCTAAACCTAAGAAAACCCCTAACCTTAATGGTAACCCTAGACCTATCCCTAATCCTTAGGCTAATCAAAATCCTAACTCTATTAATAGTCCTAAATCTAGCCCTATTTCTAGCTCTAACCTATCCCTAACCCTAACCTTAACTCTGAGCTTTATTCTGACCATAACACTAACCCTAGGTCTAAATCTGACCCTAACCCTTGACCAAACTCTAACACTAGCCCTACCAGTAAACTTGTACTAAACCGGACGCTACCACTAGCCCTAGACTTCAACCTAATCCTGAATCTAGCCTTAACTCTAGCCCTAGACTTAAACAAAAACTTAGCCCTAGCCCCAACAATAAGGCTTAACCTAATGCAAAGACTAATTCTACAACTAGACATAAACCTAGTCCTAATTCTGGCTTTAAGCTTAACCCTAACACTAACTTGAACACGGACCCTGCATTTAACACTAAGCTATCTCTGAGCCTGACCCTAACCGAAAATCTAAACCTAACACTAGACCTAGCTATAATCCTAACCCTACAACTAGCCCTAATCATAGTCCTAGCTCTTACATTACCCATAACAATAACCCTACACCTTAACCTAACACAAAACCTAGAGTGAATTCTAAGCCTAAAGTTAGCCCTAAGTATAACCGTAACCCTAACCCTAGTGCTAATCGTAACCCTAACTGTAGCATTAGTCCTAAACTTAACTCAATGCAGATCTTTCCCTAAATATAAACTTAGACTTATCCTTAACTCTAACCCTAACCCTAACCCTAACCCTATACTTAACTAGCCCTATCCCTACACTTAATGCTAACCCTAGGCCAAACCCTAAGACCTATCGCAATCCATAAATCTATCCATTACCCTAACCCTAACCCTAACCCTAACCTAATCGTAGCTCAAACCCTAAACATTACCTTAAAATTAACCCTCATCCTAACCAAAACCTAACCTGACATTTAACCCTATCCAATACCCTGAACCTAATGAATAGCCTAGCCCTAACACTAACAGTATCCAGACCCTAACTCTAACTCTAACATAGGCATAATCCTAAACCTAACCCTGGCCCTAGTGTGAACTAACACTAGCTCAATCCCTAAACTGTACCCTAAGCCTATCCGTAACCCTAACTCTAAGCCTAATAGTAACCATAACCCTAGCCCTAACCCTAGCTCTAACACTATCCATTACCCTAATCATAACCCTTACCCTAAAGCTAACCATAGGCCTAACCCTGACCCTATCGCTAACTATAAATGTATCAATTACCCTAATCCTAACCTAAACCCTAAACCTAACAGTCTCATTACCTTAATCTTAAGATAATTCTAATTCAAGCCCTAACCCTAAATCCTAACCTAAACTAAACCCTAAACCTGACCCTAACCCTAATAATACATTTAGCTTTAAACCTGACCCTTACTCTAAACCTAATTCTTACACTAGACCTAGCAATAAACCTAACCCTAAATCTGTCCCTAACCATAACCCTAGACCAGACACTAGCCCTAGCTCCAATTCTTGCCATAACCCTAAAACAAACCCTAGCCCTCAACCTAGCCCTAAACCTAGCCTTATTAATTTCCAAAACCATAACCCTAGCCCTAACCATAATTCTAATTTTCTTTCTAGCCCTAAACCTATCTATAAATTTATCCCTTCCCCTAAACCTAACCCTATCCCTAAAACTAAACCTAACACTAGGCCTAACCCTAACACAGACCCTAAACCAAATCCTAGCCCTCATTTAACCCAAAACTAGCACTAATCAGAGACTTAACACTACCTTTAACTGAAACCCTAATCCTAACACTAGCCCTAGCCCTTACCCTAAACCTAACCCTAACCTCAAAACTTGCCCTAACCCTAAACCTTACCCTACCCCTAATCCTAACTGTAACCCTATCTCTAACCCTAGCGGCAACCCTATCCATTACCCTAACCATTCCCTAATGATAACCTTAGGATAACCCTAAACCTATTCCTAATCCTAAACCTATCTATTAACCAAAACCTAACCTGAACCCTAAACCTAACCATATCCATAACACTAACCGTAAAACTAAAGCTAATTTGAGCCCTAAACTTAATCATTAACCTAACTCAAACCATAGCCCTGAATCTTTCCCTAATAATATGCCTAGCTGTAAATCATACCCTAAACTCTAACCTAACCCTTACACTATACCTAGCCATAATCATAACCCTAAATCTATCCCTTAATCTAAGCCTACACCTGACATTAGCCCTAGCCCTAATGCTAGCCCTGACCCTAACACAAAACCTAGCCCTAATTCTAGCACTAAACTTAGCCTTAATCCTAACCCTGACCCTAACTTTAGCCCTAAGCCTCGCCCTATCCCTGGTCTTAGCCCTAGCTCTAACCCTATCCCTTACACTAAGTCAAACCTTTACCCTATTGCTACCCTAGTCTTAAGCCTAATGTTTAGTCTACCCCAAAACCTAACTCTATTACTAGTCCTAACCTTAGCCCTCATTCTAGCTATAAACTTAACCCAACTCTAACCCTAACCATGAACCTTATTCTGACCCTAACACTATTCCTTGGTTTAAACCTGACCCTACACCTAAACTGAAAACTAACACTAGCCCTACTGGTAAACCTATACCTAAATCTACACTAACACTAGCCCTAGACCTAAATCTAATTCTAAATATAGCCATAACTCTAGCCCTCAAACTAACAATAACCCTTAA
>NW_026005851.1:0-5824 GCF_001458135.2 Marmota marmota marmota | reverse complement strand
CTATACCAATCCCATAAAAACCTTCTGTGTGTTCCTCCAAACTCTCTCTTCTCATTTGCCAGTTTAATGTGGAGAATCCAGTAGCCAATTTTGGAATTCCAGAGGGACACTGGAGGCACTAGGAAGGAAGCTTGGTTCCTGGGGATTAGCCTGGGGGTTCTCTCCATAAGCAGAGCAGGTGGGGAACAAGGGCAAGTGAAACAGAGGAGCAAGTACAGCTAGTGTAAGGGGTTGCTATCAAGATCTCCTCTGTGAGCAACCTAGACTTCTTAGTAAGACACCTAAATTTTAATTTTACTCTGGGCCCTGCAAATTATGTAGCCAGTAGTGTTCAATGTCTCAATTTATCTATTATATTGATGATGGATATTTTAATTTCTTCCATGTTTCAGCTGTTAAGAATAATAAGCATGGGAGGAATGGAGGAACTTTAGATAGGGCAAAGAGGTGGAAAGAGATTTGATGAACAGAATATTTCTTCTGCCATGTTCTACCATGCATTTTATATTTGTACCCTCTCTTTGGGAGTTTTAAACTGTTGTTTTCCAAGTTATTTGTATTGAGATCTATGCTTGCTTATTTCAAAGAGATAAATTCATCTCTAATAAGGGAATGGAATCAAGATTGGATACTGTCACTGTCCATAAGAGAATAAGTTATAAGAAAAAAAAGGCCACAATACCTTTTGGTTGAAATAAAGATCATGAGTCAGCAAAATGTTCTATGTTAACCTCTGAAGAGGGGAGTTTAAATCCTCTCGGACAAAGGAAAAAGAAAAAAAAAAAACAGAACAGAATATGAGAGTGATATGTCCTATTTTCTAATGGTATATATCTAGAAACAAAATGCCTGGTACTAAGTTAGGTATATACAGTATTCAGTTTCAGTAGATATTGACAAGAGTTTTTGAAAATATGTGTGCCAATATGCACAACCAATGTCAAAGAGTAAAAATGAAATATTTCACGTCCTCCATGACAACACGTTTTTAACATAATAAGGTACACCTAACATAACATGTACTAACTGAGCCATTTTATGAGTTGGACAATTTATTGATTGGGTCAGTAGCACTAGACACATTCACATTGTTGAACAACAATCATCACTATCTCTGAAAGTCTTTCTTCATCCCAAACTGAGATGCCTTTTAAACAATAACTTCTCATGTTGGTAACTCTGAGCACGTGGTAACCATATCCTATGAGCTGTTATCTGTGACTCTGACCATTGGTACCTCATGTAACTGGAATTTTGCAAAATATGTCCTATTGTATCTCATTGATTTTACCTAACATGGTCTTTAAGTTCATCCATGTATGAGAATTTTAATTTGAAGGCTGAGTGATGTTTCATTCTATGGATATTCTTCAATTTGTTAATCCATTTATTTGCCAATGGATATTTGGGTTGTTTTTACCTTTGGCTATTTTTAAAATTGTTTCTATGAACACAGATGTACAAATATGTGTCCAAGTTCCTGCTTTCAACTCTTTTGTACATATATAACCAGAAGTTGTATTGTTGGATCATATGGTAACTTTATTTCGATTTTTGATATACTATCATGCTGTTTTTTCTGTGGCTACACAATTTTACATATGTACCAGCAATACACCAGGGTTTCAATTTTTTTCACATCATCACCAACCAATAGTCTTTTTTCATTTTAGTAGTCTGGTGGAGTGGTACAAAAATCTCATGATTTTAAATTCTATAATGATTAATGATGTTAAACATCTTATCAAATGCTTATTAGTAATCATGATATTCTTTTTAAAAAATATTTTTAATTGTAAATGGATACTATACATTTATTTATTTGTTTGTCTGTTTATTTGTTTATATGTGGTGCTGAGGATTGAACCCAGTGCCTCACACCTGCTAGTCAAGCTTTCTACCACTGAGCTACAACTCCAGCTCCATGATTCTTTTATAAAGTGCCTATCAAAGTCTTTTTGACAATTTCTTATTAAAGTGACTTTTTCATATTGATTTGGTCCTTTTCCAAACATATTTATTGTAAATATCTTTTTCCTATGCATAGCTTATTTTTAACTTTCTTAATGGTACCTCATGGTGAACAGAAATTCTTAATTTTAATTTAGTTGCGTTATACTGTTTTTAAAAGCTTTTGCTTACTCCAAGTCAAAAAGATGTTTTCTATAGGATTTTTTTTAAAGCTTTAATGTTTTACTCTCACATTTGAATTTTTAAGTCTACTGGAACTGATTATTTTGCATGGTATATTGCATAAAGGGGCGAGTCACATTTTTTCCATGTAGATATCTGCTGCGACAAGTGACTAAATCAGTTGGGGTCATTCCAGGTGAATTTGGGTTGGCATGAAATAATTACACATAGACAGAAAATACCTTTTTCTTTGGGTTTTGTGACAGCTCTCAACCTTAGGAGTCCCTTGGAAAGGGAGAAAGAGCAAGCCTCCAACCCCCGTCTTATTGGGTTAGGTTGTTCAAAAGAACATTCTATCCATATAAAGCAGAGGGGTAATTTTACAAGAGGCAGCCCACTCCCATTGGGTAACGTCCACTCCCAAAGCTTTGCTCCTCTGCTGAAGGGAGATGGGGATCCACCTGCTTCCCAGTGAGGGAAGCCAGTATCCACATTTCTATTGCTCAAAGATGGGGGGGAGGGGTGCTCAGCTCCTATGTGACAGCTCCTGACAGATATCCAGTTACACCAGCACTATTTATTAAAAAGTTTTCTCCACTGCACTTCCAAGTTACCTAGCTATACATTAGATGAGCACATGCATGTGGATATTCTTTGCCCCGTTTGTCCATTTGCTGACTACTTACAGATACCACACTATCCTGATTACTGTGGCGTCACCCCATGTCTTGGCTTCTGATGGTCTGACTCCTTTCATTCTTCTTATTCAAGACTATCTTTGCCAATATTTGCTCTCTGTGTTTCCATGTAAATGTTAGAATCAACTTGCCAGTTTTGCAGAAATCTTGGCTGAGCTTGTATTTGGGATTGCTAGCAACAAGCATTTAAGTCCACATTTGAACATTGTGGATATCACCTTGTTGGTCTTTGAAATCTTGAAATATAAATTGCTCCACTTGAGCACATTACAAATCTGTCAGCTATTTTACTCAGGCCTGTACAGAAGCAGTGAAATTCAAAAGTGAAGAAGCACTTCTTTTCTGCATGATTTAACTGTGATATAAATTTAACACATTTTCAATTGCCCTTGCTACCCTTTTGAAAGGTAATATGTTAAAACTAAAAATGGATATTAAAAAGGAATAACTTCAATGGCATCAAAAACTAATTACAACTGTAAAAACCCAAAATGTGATTAAATATTCTGTATAAACTTTTGTATATACAGATAGAGCTTTATTCCTTTGGGGATCTATGACTTGCCACTGATATTACTATCATATTGATGTTTGAAAAATGAATTATCTCTAGTCTCTGAAAGGTCAACTTTGAACACCGGAGATCTCACAGAGAATGTTCCAGAGCAGGCATGAGGATGGTTCCAGCAATAGTGACAGAGCAAACCTAGAAAACAAACTATCCAGGCAGAAGAAGTAAAAGGACTGTCTCCAAGAAGGTGAAAGTTATACCTGATCTCCTGGTGTATATGGAAGTGAGATTTACTCCTATGGAAGAGAGTTGGGCGAGAAAGTAATGACAGGTACATAAAAACTAAGCCAAATTAAAAACAAGGCAATTATATACAGCAGGCAACATTTAAGATATGTATTTAGTTCCAAAAGCAGAGCACATAGAGGAGAAAGGTGGGCGATGGGGCCGGACAAGCCAGTGAAGAGATGGTCCATGTTGGGTGACTCTTGGAAATTTAGGAAAGGATTTTTTTTTTGGTGGGGGGTCTATGTCCTGAGTTTTCTCTTGTTATCTTATAGGTAATATAGCAAGATTCACTTAGTTCTTCCCAATTTTAACAATCTACAATTCTTAAGTCCCGGGATTTTGTCTGGAATTTTGTAATAGAAAAATTCCTTTTAGAAGTCAGGAGAAGCTCCATCCCAGCCTCAGCTTTGTCCATATTTTCTTGCTTGACTTTGGGACAGAGACTTTTACCAGGCCGAAAAGGACTCATCTGCAAAATGAAGGGCAGCTCTTGAGAATCCACAAGTGCCCTTCAAACACCAATATCCTGTAATTGCCACTAGTCTTTGTGCTTTGCCACGAAGGAAGGATAAAATTTTCTTCCTTTAAAATATTCAGTTTTGTGTGAACCTCCTCCCTTGGCCATATCTTTAACAATTGTTCAGCTTCCCGGTTTTTCAGATGTTTCTGCAAAATGGAATAACCATACCAACAAATGTTGATTTTAGCAAATGGTGTGAATAGGTAATGGTCTTAGTTTAGGAGCCCTCTATTATTACCCTAATAGTTTTAGGTCAATGTGTTGCAATGCCATTTTCAAATATATGGTTTGATTTCTTTCTCTTAGAAACTAGTAATTACTTTATGAAGTTTTACTAACATGCTAATAATTTTAGAAACATTATCCTTTTATTATAATCATAGCTCTTCACCTAAACTCACCAATCATTTGATGATTTTTCTGATTTCCTTTTCTCTTCTGCATCTAATTCAATCAAATCTTTCTTATACCATTGATGTGCACTCTGAAATACTGTAGACTCTCAGTATTATGAACAAGCTGGCTTGATTTAGATATATCTTTTTTCATTCAGGAATCAGTTGCACAGGAAAAAGACCTACCAGTTATTGAGTGGCTGATGCCTGGCTATCTACTAGACTTTGAAAACAGAGATCAGAGTAAGTTTCACTTACCTGTAATAAACATGCCTTTAGTGATATCTTTATTTTTATTTAAGGGATATAAGTTTTTACTCCAGTCATTCAGATCAAAATACAATAAGAAGAGAAGAATATAGAAATAGAGACCTTGATAGAATCACAGCAATGAGAAGATAAACCAGGTACCCGATTTATTTTAATCTGTCTCACCACCATGTCACTTTGCAAGGGACTGCTTAATGCCTAACCACTACTTGTGTTAATGGCAAATGCAAATCAAGGAGTTATCTGCCTCCAAATTACTTTTGCTTCTTTTTCAGCAATACTAGATTGAAAATTGTTCTACTTTTTTTCTGATCATAAGACAACTGATGCTTATTATAGAAAATTTGAAGGAGAGATCTATAGCTATAGAAACTAATGGATTCAAGTTAGTTTAAGCACTGCATTTGCATATCTATATGATAAAGAAATCTGGAAATCTAGCACCATTGTATTAAAAGTAACAAGGTGAGAGCTGGTGTCCTGGCTGTCATATTGGATTGCAAAACTCCTCAGATAAACTGCAGCCTGAGTCCCTGGGAGGGGAGAGGCCTCATTTCTGGGTCTTGGAGAGCCTCCCTAAAGAAAACACAAAGTTATGACTTTCTTCAGGCTAAAAACGACCCTGCACTAGACTGTCACAATGCTGGATTGAAGAAAATTGGTTTGCCTTTTAAGTTTAAACATCCCAGGGCTCATTGCCCTGGCCTTTCATCATTTGTCAATTCCAGTGGAGTCAAGGTACAGCTTACTTTCAGGTGTTCATGGCTTCAGTAGGGCAGAGCTAGCATGAATAACTGAAAGGTAGAAATAATCCAGGGGCGTCTTGTTAACTATTTGCTTCAGGCTCCTCCTTAAAAGTAGCAACCTTTAAATTGCCAGTGTTCTGTTCCCTTTCCCACCTCCTACCACACATCAGGTTCAGGTAATAAACAGCAACCAGGTGAGTTCTAAAACATTTGCCTTCCTTTCTTTTTCTTTTCTTTCTTTTTTTTTTTTTTTTTTTTTTTTT
>NW_026005850.1:0-5827 GCF_001458135.2 Marmota marmota marmota | reverse complement strand
CCTCCCCTCCCCTCCCATCTTCTCTCTCTACCCCACCTACTGTAATTCATTTCTCTCCTTGTTTTTTTTTCCCATTCCCCTCACAACCATGAGTGTAACAATGAGGGTCTCCTTCCATTTCCATGCAATTTCCCTTTTCTCTCCCTTTCCCGCCCACCTCATGTCTCTGTTTAATGTTAATCTTTTCCTCCTGCTCTTCCTCCCTGCTCTGTTCTTAGTTGCTCTCGTTATATCAAAGAAGACATTTGGCATTTGTTTTTTAGGGATTGGCTAGCTTCACTTAGCATAATCTGCTCTAATGCCATCCATTTCCCTGCAAATTCCATGATTTTGTCATTTTTTAGTGCAGAGTAATACTCCCTTGTGTATAAATGCCACATTTTTTTTTATCCATTCATCTATTGAAGGGCATCTGGGTTGGTTCCACAGTCTAGCTATTGTGAATTGTGCTGCTATGAACATGGATGTGGCAGTATCCCTGTAGTACGCTCTTTTAAGGTCTTCAGGGAATAGTCCGAGAAGGGCAATAGCTGGGTCAAATGGTGGTTCCATTCCCAGCTTTCCCAGGAATCTCCATACTGCTTTCCAAATTGGCCGCACCAATTTGCAGTCCCACCAGCAATGTACAAGTGTACCCTTTTCCCCACATCCTCGCCAGCACTTGTTGTTGTTTGACTTCATAATGGCTGCCAATCTTACTGGAGTGAGATGGTATCTTAGGGTGGTTTTGATTTGCATTTCTCTGACTGCTAGAGATGGTGAGCATTTTTTCATGTACTTGTTGATTGATTGTATGTCTTCCTCTGAGATGTGTCTGTTCAGGTTCTTGGCCCATTTGTTGATTGGGTTATTTGTTATCTTATTGTTTAATTTTTTGAGTTCTTTGTATACTCTGGATATTAGGGCTCTATCTGAAGTGTGAGGAGTAAAAATTTGTTCCCATGATGTAGGCTCCCTATTTACCTCTCTTATTGTTTCTCTTGCTGAGAAAAAAATTTTTAGTTTAAGTAAGTCCCATTTGTTGATTCTTGTTATTAACTCTTGTGCTATGTGTGTCCTATTAAGGAATTTGGAGCCTGAACCCACAATATGTAGATCTGAGCCAACTTTTTTTTCTATCAGACGCAGAGTCTCTGATTTGATATCAAACTCCTTGATCCATTTTGAGTTAACTTTTGTGCATGGTGAGAGAAGGGGATTCAGTTTCATTTTGTTGCATTATTTCTAATGTCTTAGGAATATTAAAGTAAGAGCCAAATGAAATGCCTCTTCTCCTCACTGTATATGCATTTTGTAAAGAGAATAAAGAAGAACCTGTTTCCTAACCCTTGAATGCTTTCATCCATTTCTAGAATTAAAATGGATAAGGAGAGTAGGAGAGCAGAGAGAGAGGCTAATGTCCAAAGCTGTCTCCTGCTGTAAGTCTCCACATAGAGATATGTACAGGAGCTGCTGCCTGGTGTACTGTAGTGAGAAGCTTATGGAGTTCACAGGAATGAATTTGAAATGGGTTTTCTTTAGTAAGAATCACAAAGAACTGACAACTGACACATATATATGAGAAAATATAAGTGGGAACTATCCAAGTCTACTTCCAATCCTGAGAAACCTAAAAGGCAAGAATTTTGTGGATAGTTACTTGGAAGTAAGGCAATACTGGGATTCTTTTTCTGACAGCATCTGGAAAGTCTAGAGTCAAAATCCAGTGTTTATAAATGCTGTGTTATCCTGTATTCAAGTACTGAGTGTGAGACAACTTTTGGCTCTTAGAATGATTAAAATATGAAAATAATATATTAAATCCTGTTAAAAAATACATAGTGTATTAAACTGCAGAACCACATTTGCAACAATTTTTGTAGTGAGAAGCATACATACTTTACTACAGCCAGATTGAACCACAAATATAACATTTTAAAGAACATTCATTCAAGATAAGGATTTTATAAGACCCTTGTGATAGAGAAATTTTGTAATTATACCAGTTTTTTTCTTTTTCTTTTTCTTTTTTCCTTCTTCTTCTTCTTCTTCTTTTTTTTAGGAATCTTATTCCTTCCTTAAGCCCTTATAAAGAAAAAAAATATATACATTCTGTGTGCTCACAGTTTAATCATATTTTTTTAGTTTTTATTTTTCTTAAATAGCCAGTTTTATCATATCATTTTTCTATGACCTGAACAAGACACAAGAGTCTTTCAAATATGACTGTTGGTCATCTATGTACGTTTTCTAAATGGACAAAGATCAACTCATTCTACCACTATTTCAGAGAATATGACTACAATACATCTCACCAAAAGTACAAATGGCTACATGTAAAAATACTTATAAGTAATCAAATTACGTTCATGGATAGTGTGTTTGGATCAATGGAGACATGTTTATATCCTACTTTATATATAATAGGAGAGTCATCATGAAGAATTGTTTTATTGGGCCAAGAAGTGCCATGATATGTCTTCTTTAAGCTGGAGACTCAGGAAAACCCATTTTGTAATTTCATCTCAGCCTGAAGTTCTGTACCAGGCAGCCACTGGTATAAATCCCAGGCCAAAGTCAGAAGACTGATAACCCAGCTCAAGCCAGGAGGCAAGAGAAAGAGGGTACATTCTCCCTTCCTCTACTTTTCATTTGTTCTATTCATGTCCTTATCAGATTGAATGATGTCCATTCACAATGGGGAAGTCCATCTACTTTAATGAATCAATTTATTCAAATGCTAAACTTATTCTCAAACAGCCTCACAGACACAGCCAGAAATAATATTTAATTTTTTGTATTACATGGAGAAGTCAATTGGACACATAAAATTAAATACCAGAAGTTCATACACTATGACATATTTCAAGAATGTTGCTGACGTTTTTGATATCCTCTTTTGTGACTTTCCAGAATTTTCTACATGCTCATAATAGAGCTCACAGTATTGAGGCTTATGATAGAGCTAACTGTTTCCCCATTAAATTAAAAACACTCAAAAGGAAGAGAGAAAGAGTGTATGTTTTGGGGTAGGTTGAACACTCATACCTATTTTAATGCCTACAGTAGGTGTTCAATGAATACTTGTAGAATAAAATAAATGAAGTAATAGAAGAATTATGTGGGTATTAATTATTCCAAAAAATGTGTTACCTGTAAATGGAGAATAACTATACTACTTTTTGATTATAAATTAAATCATTTTCAAGGTAATGAGTTATACATACAATCCTGTGGGAAGAGTAAAATACAGGGTGAACATTATGTAAATGCTATTTTGGGTGATTATTATTAAAATTAATTAAACAGGACATTAAGGATGACTCCATAACACATATTAAATTCAGAAACCATGTAATTAGAGGCAAGAGACAAAGTTACCAGAGGATATTAGTTGATAAATTAGGAACAGAGACATGAAGAAAACTTGGTTTCTATTTCTACAATCTTGATGTCAACATCTAACTAAACCCAAAGAAGCTTTTTAGTTGGTACCCTGATATGGAAAATGATTAAAACATTGTTCCATTACTGAATTATTATTTAAAATTCTCAAGCCTGTGGCCCAATCAAAGATGGTTCTCCAAACTCTAACCTGATTTTTTCTTTGTGCAACAGAGTTGATATTATTTAATGGTGATATTATATGCCAGTGTCTACAAAAATATATCCATTACAAAAGTATAAATTGTCAAGTGCTGTGAAGGAAAAAGCTGCATGCTTCTTAATGTTTTGTGTCCGGTAACTAGCGCCATAGATTCCTTTTGTTGTTGTTGTTACCAGGGGATTGAACTCAAGGGCACTTAACCACTGAGGAACATCCCCAGCCCCTTTTACTATTTGGTTTAGAAACAGGGCTCACTGGTTGCTTAGGGCTTTACTTTGTTGCTGAGGCTGGCTCTGAACTCGTGATCCTCCTGCTTCAGACTCCCAAGCCACTGGGATTACAGGCATGTGTCACTGTGCCTGGCTGCACCAAAGATTATTATACCCATTGGCACCAATGTAGAATTTGTGCTCAAATGTACTCCTATAGAATATTGACTCATATCATTTTTAATGGTTCAACCATAGAGCATAACTATTCATAAATACACTATACACTATCCAATATGAATTATCCAAAAAAAAACATGGTAAAGAGAAGACTTGCAAACTTGAAAGTGTGACTTTTAACATCTATTTCCATTTTTTTTAAATTTCTATTCTTTATAACTTGCTCTTCCAAGTGTGTTTGAATTTCATGCCTATGTCATTCATCTCCTGTGTTAGATTTTAGCAAATCCTCCAAAACACAAAGCTTTGTTGGAGAAAAACAAACAAAAACAAGAAAAAAAAAAACATTTAAAGAACTTTGACAAAAAACATGGGGCCAAGGCATGGCAGTGCATGCCTATAATCTCCATGTCACAGGAGGCTGAGAAAGGAGGATAGCAATTTCAAACCCAGCTTCAACAATTTAGAAAGGCCTTCATAACTTAGTGAGACACTGTCTCAAAATAAAAAACAACAAGGACTGGGGATGTGGCTCAGTAGTTTAGGGTTCCTAAGTTAAATCCCTAGTACCAAGGAAAAAAAATCATGGGGGACAATTTATGACCCTGAAATTTTCTTTTGTCTGCAAAGAGATAATCAGGTGCTTTAAATATTGTCATCAATAGATTTCATGCTACTTCAAAATATAACATCTCACAATGAAAGAAATACCTATTTTGAAGTTTGGAACTCAAACTTTCCAATAATGAGCCTTTGCTTATCATTTAATCAAATCACTTTTATGGCTATAATGAGATTCAGTTGGCAAATTCATTCATTCATTGGACAGTGGTGATGGAGGGAGGTTACTGAAGTTGTTACATCCAACAAATCAAACATTCAATGAAAATGTTCACTTCTCTAATATTTCTGGAATTGTAGATACATAGCGAATACCATAATATAATAGAACTAAAAGTGCTTTCAGAAATCTATGCTAAAATTCTACAACAATCTATTTTCCTAACTGTTTCTTTGAAAACAATGTGATTTTCTAGTGGACCACATGTGTATTTCCCTTTGTCATTTTTTTGCCAGTATTTGCACAATGTACAACCGAAAAGTGCTTATCATCTTCCAATTATCTAAACATCCAATTCTGGGGAATATAAGAGCAAGTCATCAAATGGTGGATTGTTTTTCTTCTTTCCCCTACAGATGTTTATTGTTGTGTTGTCAATTTTGTTGATTTTTTTCCTTTTCCTTTTCAGTGTCAAGTGACAATACATATTCACTTTCAGTTATACTTTTAAAAAATAGGGAACTGTTCTGGGAAGATACACTATACTTTAAATATATTTGACTTGTTGCAAATGGATGATTTGTAATGATTTGTAAAGTTTTAGGAAGACAGATGTTCTTCCAAGTCTGTAGACAGTTGAACTGAACCTTGTAGCAGCAGAGTGCTGAAAAAGCAGACTTTATGGGCACAAAAAAATTGAATTTTGAGTAAACATTCCAGTTTGGCTTCACCCAATAGAAATGATATATTCTTTAGAGATCTAATAGGTATTATAAGGACTACCATTTAAATTTCTTAAAATAATTATCTTCTAATTTAAAAAGATTAATAACGATTATGGATAAAAGATTTTAATGAAATATAAATTATTTATGATTTTTTTCTATACTAGCTTTTTGTTTTTCTGAAAATATAGTGCAATTCTAATGGTTGGTTAGCATTGTGGAGCAGTATATTATGTACACTCATACATTACTTGGATTTTCAGAGCTAAACTTTCAAAAGAGAGCCAATCTAACTTTTAATTTAATATATATATATATATATATATATATATATATATATATATAT
>NW_026005849.1:0-5828 GCF_001458135.2 Marmota marmota marmota | reverse complement strand
GGTTAGGGATATTGTTAGGGTTAGGTTTATAGCCAGATCTATTTTAAGGGTTAGGTTGAGTGTTAGGGTCAGTTTTGCAGCTAGGGTATTATTAGGGTTGGCATCAGGGTTAGGGTACGTGTTAGGTTAAGGTTTAGGGTTAGGGCTCAAATTAGAATTAGGAATAGTATTAGAGTTAGGGTAATGGATATGGTTAGGTTTAGGGTTCAGTTTAGTTTTAGGGTAATGGACAGCCTTAGGGTTTGGAATAGTGTTGAGGTTAGGCCTAAGTATAGAATTCAGTTTGGGTTATGGTTAGGGTAATGGATAGAATTAGAGCTACAGTTAGGGCTAGGGTTATTGTTAGGTTAGGGCTATAGTTAATTTTAGGCCTAGGTTTAGATTTCGGTTAGGGTTATGATTAGGGTAATAAATAAGTTTAGAGCTACGGTTAGGGCTGTGGTTATGGTTAGGATTAGGGCCATGGTTTGGGTTAGGTCAAAGTTTAGTTTTTGAGTTAGGTTTAGGTTAAGTGTTAGGGCTAGGGAGAGGGTTAATGATAGCATTAAATCTAGGGTTGGGTTTCAGATTAGGGCCAGGTTTGGTTTAGGTTAGGGATAAGTTAGGACTATGGCTATTGTAAGAACTAGAGTTAAGATTAAGGTTAGTTTTAGAGATAGCATTATGTCTAGGTCAAGGTCTAATGTTTAGATTAGGTTTAGGTTTGTGGAGATGATTAGAGATAGGGTTAGTGTTAAGAGTCATAGTCAGGATCAGTTTTACTGATCAGGGTTAGGGATAGGACTCAAATTAGGTCTAGAATTAAGGCTAGGTGTAGGGTTAGGTTTTGTGTTAGGGTTAAGGTAAGAATTAGGGATAGGGCTAATGTCATGTCTAGCATTACCATTAGGCTAGGGTTAGGTTAGGGCTGTGGCTCAGTTTTGCTTTAGAGCTAGGACTAGGGTTAGGTGTAGTTTTAGGATTAGCGATAGTGTTAGGGCTACTGGTAGGATGGGGTTTAGGCTTAACTTTATTGTTATGGTTAGATCTAGGTTTAGGGCTAGGGCCTCAATTAGGGTTATGGTTAGGGCTAGTGTTAGGGTTACGGTAACGGATAGGGTTAGAACTAGAAATAGGACTGGGGTGCAATTAGAGTTATTCTTTGGGCTAGAGTTAGGGTAAGTTTAGGGTTAGGGCTAAATTAGAGCTAGGATTAGTGCTAGGGTTAGTGTTAGGGTTAGGCCTAGGGTTAGGCCTAGGGTTATGATTAGTGTTAGTGTTAGGGTTAGGGTTAGATTTAGGGGAAGGGATGGAGTTATAGCTGGGTTTACTGCTAGGGTTCGGGTTAGAATTTGATTTAAGGCTAGGTTTAGGGTTCGGGTTAGGATTAAGGATAGGTTTAGTGCCAGATGAGGGAATGTGTTAGCGGTAGGGCTAAGATAAGAGCTAAGGCTAATGTCAGTTCTAGGTTCAAAGTAATTGGTAGTTTTATGGTTAGGTTATGGCTAGGTCTAGTTTAAGGGTTAGGTTTAGGGTAAGGGTCAGGTTTAGAGCTAGATGTTTTATTAGGGTCAGTGTCCGTGTATGGTTTGGTTTAGGTTAAGGTTTAGGGTTAAGTCTTGTATTAGGGTTCAGTTTAGGATTTGGGTAATGGATAGAGTTAGGTTTAGGATTCAGGTTAGGTTTAGAGTACTGGATATGGTTATTGTTAATGATAGGGTTAGCATTAGTACTAGGATTAGCATTTGGTTTAGGTTTACTTTTAGGATAATGGATAGGGTTAGAGCTAATGTTAGGGCTATGGTTAAGGTTAAGTTTATGGCTAGGGTAAAGGTTAGGCCTAGGGTTAGTGTCAGGGTAAGTGTTAGGGTTTGAGCTAGGGTTAGGTATAGGACGAGAGTTAGGGTTAGAGTCGGGGCTAGGGTTAGGATTAGGTTTATTTTCATGATTAGGGAAAGGGTTAGAGCTTGAGGTAGGTTTAGGACTAGGTAGAGGGTTAGGGTTAGGGTTACAATTAGGGCTAAGTTTAGGGCTAGATAAGGGCTAGGTTTGTGTGATGTTTATGGCTAGCATTAGGGCCATGGGTAATGTAAGTGCTCGGGTTATGGTTATGGCTAGTTTTAGGGTTAGGGTTATGGATAAGTCTAGTGTTAGGGTTAGGTTTTGGGTTAGGATCAGGTTTAGAGCTAGGGTTTGTGTTAGTGTAAGTGCCAGTGTTTGGGTTGGTGTTTGGGCTAGAATTAGGAACAGTGTTGGGTCTTGGGATAGGGTTAGTCTTTGTGTAAGGGTAAGGGTTATTGTTAGGGCTAGGGCTAGGTTTTTGTTTAGGGCTAGGGCTAGATTTATGACTCTATTTAGAATTAGGTTTGTTCTAGTGCTAATGTTACTGTTAGGTTTAGATATAGTTTTACTGGTAGGGGTAGAGTTAGGGTCCAGTTTAGGGTTAGTTTTAGGTTTAAATCTAGGGTTAGTGTTAGAATCAGAATAAGGGTCAGGGTTTGGGTTAGGGATGGAGCTAGAATGAGGCCTAGGGTTAGGACTAGTAATAGAGTTAGGGTTTGGGATAGGCTAAGAATTAGTTTTAGGACTAGGGTAGCATTAGGGTGAGGGTTTGGCTTAGGGTAAGGGATAGAATTAGACGTGGGTTTAGGATAGGGATAAGGTTAGGGATAGGGTTAGGGTTAGTCTTAGAGTTAAACCTAGGTTTAGGGCTCAGATTAGCGCTAGGGCATGTGTTAGCATTAGGGCGACGGCTAATGAAATAACTTGGTTTCTGATTAGGGCTACTTCTTGGTTTAGCATTAAGGCAATGTTTAGAGCTAGGGTTAGTGTTAGGATCTGAGTCAGGGTCAGGGTTACTTCTAGGGTTAGGATTAGCACTCAAATTATGGCAAGGTTTAGGACTATATTTAGGGTTAGTGTTTGGTTTAGGTTAACGGTTAGGGTTATGTTTATGGCTCAGTTTGTTTTAGGGATAGGTTAGGGTTAGGGTTAGTTTTCCAATTAGCATTGCTGTTAGGGCTACTTTTCAGGTGAGATTTAGGCTTAAGTTTGGGGTTTGATCCAGTTTTAGGGGTAGAGCAAAAGTTAGGGCTAAGGTTGGGCTATGGATAGGGCTAGGTTTTGGGTTATGATAAGGGATAGGTTTAGATCTAGGGATAGGCTAGGGCGAGAGTTAGAGTTAGTCTTAGGGATAGGGATAGGTTTAGGTTTAGTGTTAGGCCTAAATTAGGGCTAGGATTAGTGCTAGGGTTAGTGTTAGGTTTAAGCCTAGGTTTATGGCTAGGGTTAATGTTAGCATTAGTGTTATTGTAAGGTATGATTTACAGATATGTTTAGTGCTAGGACAAGGGATAAAATTAGGGATAGGGCTGGGGTTCTGATCAGGGTAAGGATTAAGGCTGGGCTTAGAACTAGGATTAGATCTATGGATAGGGGTAATATCAGGTGTAGGGTTAAGGTTAGGTAGGGTTAGGGTTAGGGCTATGGCTCAGTTTTGTTTTAGAACTAGGCCTAGGGTTAGGGCTAGTTTTATGATTAGCAATACTGTTAGGGCTAATAGTAGAGTGAAGTTTAGGCTTAGATTTATTGTTATGGTTAGATATAGGTTTAGGGCTATGGCTAGGGTTAGAGCTAACTTTAGGGCTAGTGTTATGGTTATTGTAACAGAATTTGAACTAGAAATAGGGCTAGATTGAGAGTTCAATTTAGTCTTTGGGCTAAGGTTAGGTGTAAGTTTCGGGTAAGGGCTACATTTGGGCTAGGATTAGTGCTAGGGTGAGTGTTAGGGTTAGGCCTAGGGTTAGGGTTAGTGTTAGTATTAGGGTTAGGATTAGGTTTAGGGGAAGGGATAGAGTTATTGCTAGATTTAGGGCTAAGGCAAGGGTTAGAATTAGGGTTAGGACTAAGATTAGGGTTTGAGTTAGGATTATGAGTAGGTTTAGGGCTAGGCTGAGGGTTTGTGTTATGGCTACAGCTAGGATTATGGCTAGGGCTAATGTCAAGTCTAGGTTTATGGTTAGTATTAGTTTTAGTGTTAGGTTATGGCTATGTCTATTGTAAGGTTTAGGTGTAGGGTAAATGTCAAGTTTAGAGCTAGGTGTATTATTAGGGTCAGTGTCTGAGTAAGGTTTGGTTTAGGTTAAAATTTAGGGTTAATGCTTGAATTAGCAGTGGGTTCGGGTTAGGGTTAGGGTAACAGATAGAATTAGGTTTATGGTTCTAGTTAGGTTTAGAGTAATTGATAGAGTTAGAGTTAATGTTAGGTTTATCGTAAGGCCTAACCCTTACCCTAAAACAAACCCTAAACCTTTCCATAACAATAACTGTAACCATAACCCTAATGATTAGGATTAGCATTAGGGTTATGGATAGCGTTAGGGTTAGGGTTAGGGTTAAGGTTAGGGTTAGGATTAGTGTAAAAGTTAGGTTTAGGCTTAGAGTTAGTGTTGGTGTTAGGGTTAGGATTGGTGTTAGGGTTATTTTTAGGGTTAGGGTTAGGATTAGGTTTAGTGTTACAGTTAGCATTAGGGTTAGGTTAGGGTTGGTGTTATGGTTAGCATTAGGAATAGAGTTAAGGTTAGGGTTATTTTAGCATTAGGATTCGGGATAGGGTTAGTTTTATTATTTGGGTTATCGTTAGGTTTAATGTTTAATGTTATGGTTAGTGTTAGGTTTATGTTAATGGTTAGGGTTAGGGTTAATTTTTGGGTTTGGGTTAGGGTTACAGTAAGGTTTCAGGTTGATTTTAGGGTCAGGGTTAGGATTAGGGTTAGGTTTAGTGCTAGGGTTAGCATTAGGCTTAGGGTTAGGGTTAAGTTTAGTGTTAGGATTAGGGTTATGCTTAGGTTTATGGTTAGTGTTAGGTTTAGTATTAGGGTTTGTGTTAGGGTTAGGGTTTGGGTTAGGGTTTGGTTTACAGTTAAAATTAGGGTTATGGTTAAATTTAGGGTGAGTATTTGGGTTAGGGTTAGAGTTAATGTTAGGTTTTGGGTTAGTGTTCTTGATAGGGTTAGGTTTAGGGTTAGTTTGAGTTAGGGTGTGGGTTCGGTTCAGGGTTTGTTAGGGTTACTGTTAAGGTTACTGTTAGGGTTAGGTTAGTTTTGTGATAGGGTTACGGTTAAGTTATTGTTAGGTTTATGGTTAAAATTAGAGTTAGATTTAGGTTAAGCTTAGGGTTAAGGTAAGGGTTAGGATTAGGGTTAGGATTAGGGTTATGGTTAGTTATACGGTAAGGGTTGGGGTTTGGGTTAGTGTTAGGTTTAGGTTCAGGTTTAGTGTTGGGGTTAGTGTTAGGGTTAGGGTTAGGTTTAGGTAAGGTTTAGGTTAAATTTAGGTTAGGGTTAGGGTTAGGGTTTGGTTAGGGTTTGTGTTAGGGTTAGTGTTGAGTTTAATGTTTGTGTTAGCATTAGGTTTAGGGTGTGGGTTAGGATTAGGATTACGGATAGGGTTAGGTTTAGACTTTGTGTTAGAGTTTTGGCTAGGGTTAGTTTTAGGGTTAGATATAGGTTTATGGTTAGGATTACGGTTAGTGTTACAGTTAGAATTATGGTTAGGTTTAGGATTAGTGTTGGGGTAAGTGTTAGAGTCAGATTGAGGCTTAGTGTTAGCGTTAGGGTTAGAATAAGTGTTAGGGTTAGGGTTACATTTATGGTGAGGTTTAGGTTTAGTGTTAGTGTTAGAATTATGGTTCGTGAGTGTTAGGGTTAGGGTTTGTTAGGGTTAGGGTTAGATTCAGGGTTATTTTAAGGGTTAGGGTTAGTGTTAGTTTTAGGGTTAGGGATAGTGTTAGGTTTAGGGATAGTTTAGGTTTAGTTTTAGGGTTAGGGCTGGGATTAGGGTAAGGGTTA
>NW_026005848.1:0-5828 GCF_001458135.2 Marmota marmota marmota | reverse complement strand
CTCTACCCCATCTACTGCAGTTCATTTCTCTCCCTTGTTTTTTTTTCCCTTTCCCCTCACTTCCTCTTATATGTAATTTTGTATAACGATGGGGGTCTCCTTCCATTTCCATGCAATTTCCCTTCTCTCTCCCTTTCATTTGTACATGCACACATTATAACAATATAACTTGGCTAATATCACTCCCCAGTGAATATAAACTTTTCTCCTCTACAAATATTCTGTTCCGGTCTGTGATCTTTACATTAAAATTGATGTATTTGTATAAACATTTCATAATATAAACATATATAAAGTCATCACACTGTATCTCATTAATATGTACATTTTTGTGTGTTTTTACATAAATTTAAAAACTCAATACAGTTAAACAGAAAAAAACAGTGTTTTCAGAATAAAAAGATAGGAAAGCATGTTGTATAGTATAAAATAAATTCCAATTTTGTCATAACTTTTTATGACAAGTTTGTAAATTTACACCATTAGTGATTTCTCAAAGAAATTATTTTATATTTGATCCTTCATGCATCAATGTTCAGACATAAAGCTTTTAGGAAATGATTTGTTCACATGGGCTCTAACCTCATTGATGAATTAATTAATTGAGGATTCAGAGCTGAATAGACTATTGGGAGGCAATGGAAACTAGGAGGTGCCACCAACCTATTTTAAGGAACTATATCTTGTCCTTTGCAACTTCCCTTTCCCCCTCCTCCTCCTCCTCCTTCTCCTCCTTCGTCTTCTTATTCTCTCTCTCTCTCTCTCTCTCTCTCTCTCTCTCTCTCTCTCTCTCTCCTTTATTCTTTACTTCCATGAGGGGAGAAGTATCTGCCTTGATGTTCTGCCTTGCCACAGTTCCACAGCAATGCAGCCAGTCAACCATGAGTTAAAATATTTCTTTTTTTCTGTACTTGTTATTTAGGTACATGGGATGGTCTGTGTCAATTTATTTTGGCCTCACCTTTCCTTTATTCCTGCCTCCACTGTAGATTAGTATTACTGTGTCAGAAATAACCAGTTTTATGCAGATGCAATCTGACAGTACCTTATCTCAGGCCTAAAGTCTGTACTTTTTGCTCCCATCCCAGAGTTGCTACAGTGGCTATGAGACACTGCTAGAACCAATTCAAATTTCATGCAGGTACAATCTGAAAGTGCAAAAGAGGAAGTAACATATTAGGCAAAATTTTGACCACTACTATGGAAGCTAGTATATAAGTATTATTTTTTCTCCCCTAAATAATGCCCTAAGATATGTTTCATATGAATTATCAGATGGTATTATGAAATGAAGCAACTAGTGACATAGAATTTTCCAAATTGATAACACATTTTGTGTCAGGTCTCCTAATTTTCTTGCTTTGTTTTCCCTGTCATCAATCCTGCTTCCTGAAATCACACATCCTGATAAACTACTTGTGTATAAAATTTAGTATCATGGTATACTCTGGGGAATTTGTGCTAAAAGAGTTGTCTTTTGACGTAGCAGAACTTTTACTTATACAGTCAGTTTGTATTTCTTTTCCTCTTTTTTCAAGAAGCTTAAATTTCTCCTCTACCATAAGGGCATGAATATATTTTTTCTTCTAAATATTTAGCATGAACTAAGAGTATAATTTTTTTCTCAGTTATCTCAATAAGATTTATTGAGTGAATAATCCATCTTTTAACACCTTTTTATTATGAAATTTTTCAAATATGCAGAGAATTTAAAAAATTAGTATGGTGTTGGTTATAGACTGGATGTTTATATATTCCCAAAATTCATATTCTTAAGTATAATCTCTAATGTCATGAGACTCAGAAATGAGGTTATTTAGAGATGATTACTGCTCTGACAAAAGTGTTTCCTTCTTCCTTCTCCTATATTGAGTACACAGGGAGATAAGGAACATCTAAGAACCAGGAACTAGGTCTTTACTAGACACTAGGTTTGCTGATGACTTGACCTTGCCTTCCCAGCCTCTAGAATTGTGAGAACTAAATACCCCTGGCATTTCCCCTAAACTGGAAGTTAGATATAAAGGTATTATTTGAATCATTTGAATCAGAGTAAATATTTTAGTAAGAAAATCATAAGTGATTGCTATGGGTTAGATATTGAGTGTCCCCTAAAGGTTTGTGTGTAAGGAAGCTTAGACCCCAAGGTGATAGCATTGGTATGATCCTGTGGAACCTTTGAGAGGTGGGACCTACTGAAAGGGCCTTAGGCTATTTGAATTCCTATCCTCAGAATAGATTAAGGCAGTTGTGGTGTGCAATTACTTGGTAATTCTCCAAAGAGGGTTGTTATAAAGGTCTTAACCTGGCCTTATGCAGCACTATGTTTCCTGTATCAAGTTCCTACATGAACTCCTGCTACTGCCATCCACAGTGACATTAATGCAGCTTAATAGGTCCTCACCAGAATTGATCCAAAGCAAATACAATGCTCTTGAACCTCTAAAACTGTGAACTCTGTAAACTAAAAAATAGCACTTTTCAAGTTAACCAGTCTCAGATATTTTGTTATAGTGTTAAGAAAGTTGACTAACACAATGATACTATGTGCTGCATGTTGTTTCAAATCAGGATGTCTGCAAATTTAGATTTTGCTGCTACTTATGATACTGTTATTACTTGATTGAATTACTGGCTTCCAGTTCCAACAATTTCCTATTGTAATTGCTAACATACCATTCCCTTAGTTTACCTTCCTAAACTCTAGGGAATAGCTATTATCTTATATTTGATATACAGTCGGACCTTCATAGCCATGGGTTCCATAGATATGGATTGAACCAATTGTGGACTGAAAATACAAAAATTATGTATCCATACTGAATATGAACAGATTTTTTTCTTGACACCTTTCACTAAAGGTACAATATAGTAACTATTTACATAGCCTTTACATTTTCTTAGATAATATAAGTAATCTATAGATGTATTATACAAAAGATGGGCAGAGATCATAAGCAAATAATATGCCATTCTGTATAAAGTACTTGAGCGTCCAAAGGGGTCTTAGAACAATTCTCCTATTAATACTGAGGGACTGTATATTATTAATGTTTTTCCTGTAATATTCACCATTTGTCTTGCTAAACAATATTTAATATTGTGTACATTTTAATGTATAGCATCTAAAATTTTACATAAAATTTACTACTCTTTATTTTTCTTCTGTAACATGCTTTTTATTTTTCTTAATCTTCCATTTTCTTTTAAGTAGCTTCACTGAGATATAATTCATATTTTCTAAAATTTACCCATTTAAAGTGTAAGTGTACAGTCCCGTGGCTTTTAGTTTGTTCAAAGTGCTCTGAAACCATCACCATAATCAATTTTTGAGCACTTTTATGAACCAAACATAGATTCACTCACTATTCTCCCCCACCCCACATCTTATTCTATTCCCCAAAACTACTAGATATATAGAAAAACATCTAATTTGTCTGTTTTCCTGTTTTCAACATTTGAAATTCCCCCCCCCTCTATAATTGGAATAGTATGTTGTTTGACAAATACTTCCTCTTTCAGCCCTCTAACTTAACCACAGAAACCTCTGGTAACTACAATTCTACTCTTAACTTCTATAATATGAGCATTTTTAGATTTCACATATGAGTGATACCCTGTGGAATTTGTCTTTCTGTGCTTGGCTTATTTCACTTAAGAAAATGTTTACCAGGTTCATTTGTTCACTGTTGTGAATGACAAATTTTCATTTTTTAATAAATTAATAATATCCATTATTTTTATATTCCATATTTTCTTCATCCATTCATCCTTTGATGGATATAATTTGATTCCATACTTTAACTACTGTAAATAATGCTTCAAAAACATGAAAGTGCAGATATATCTTTAATATATTGATTCTATTTATTTATTTTGTTATATACCCAGTAGTGGGATTGGTGGGTTATATGGTAGTTTTAGTATTTCATGGTACTTTCATATCATTTTCTGTAATGCATTACTGATTTACATTCACATCAACTATAGGTAAGGATTTCTTTTCTCCACAACCTTGCAATCTTTGCTATCTTTGGTCATTTTCAACAATAGCCACTCTAATAAATATGAGGTGACATCTTGCTATGGTTTGGATTTGAGCTCTCTGATGATTAGTGATGTTGACATATTTATCAGATCATTATCAACCAGTCTTTTATCTTCTTTTGAAATTTATCATTGTCTTTGCTCTCAGAGATATGTCCAAAAGAAAAATGTGGGGGGTATTTCTGTTTAAGTCTTGTTACTACTTAGTATATAACTAAACATTTGCTACCCAGTATGCAAGGGTAAGAAGAAAGATAGTTTATTTTCCAAAGACCACACATATACATCGTGATTTTCTTATTCTTTCGTTTTAAATATTTTAGTTATATATGGACACAATAACCATTTCTTCTGTACACTAAGAACCATACAATGTTTATGAAAAATTGAAGAAGAAACAAATAAATGGGAAATATTTTTGTTCGTGTATGGAAGGATTAATATTGTTAAACTTCCCTCATTACCCACACTAAAGATTCATTGCAATTCATGTCAAATAGCAATGAAATTTTTCACAAAAAGAGAAAATTATAAATTTGGTTGAAACTATAAAATATCTCAAATAGCCAAAGCAGTGTTGATTAGAAAGAACAGAAGCATCTCTGACTTCAGAATCTACTATATAACTCTAATGATACAAACCAGCACAATGCAGGCATAAAAGCAACATATAGACTAATAGAACAAAATACACATCTAAGAAATGTGTCTATACTGTTATGGTCAATTAGTTTTCAACAAAGATGCCAAGAACATACAATGGGGAAAGGAAAGTCTCATCTCTTTTCAGAAAACTTTATGTCTACATGAAGAAGAATTAAATTAGAACCGCATTTTACATCATATACAAAAATCAATTCAAAATATATTAAATAGTTACATGTATGATACAAACTACTAGAAAAAAGAATGGAGGAAAACTCTCTGACATTGTTCTGAACAGTGATATCTTGGATATTCTGTGATTAAAGAGTCTACAGGAAGGTTTTCTGAGTCCACCATTTTGTTCTCTTATGGAGGTAAAGTCAAAGCATCTTCATGGGCTGGGGTCTCATTCAAAACCTTGACTGGGAAAACATCTGCTTCCAAGCTCACTTATATGATTGCTGTCAAGGTTAGTTCCTTATAGCATATTCAACTGATAGCTTTGTTTCCTCACTGGTTGTAAATAGAAAGTTATCTTTACCTGTTTTGCAGTGTAGATCTCTCTATGAGGCAGCTCACATGAGAGACAACCTTCATCAAACTGAACAAGCAAAAGAGAGCTGGAGAGAGCATAAGCATGAAGTCCTAGTTTTATTGTTATTCTTGTTTTTTGTTTCTTTTTTAGGCTAATCTTGAAAGTAACATCCCATAACTTTTACTCTATTTTACTTATTAAATGAAAGTCATTTGATCTAGCATGCATTCAAAAGGGAAGGAACTACACAAAGACATCAATATTAGGAATCTGGAATTACTGCATGTCCGCTTAGAAGCTGTCTTCCATTATGTTCCATGGTAAACAAACAAATTTGTTATTTAAAATATGTATTCCAAAGTTTTCACTAATAAATATCTATATTTATCTGGGTGCCTTGGCACATGATTATAACCCCAGCTAGTGGGGAGGATGAGGCAGGGAGATTACAATTTTGAGGCCAGCTTTGGCAACTTAGAACCTGTTTCAACATAAATAATAAAATTGACTGGAGATGTAGCTCAGTGGTAAAAGGCTTGCATAGCATGTGTGAGGCCATATATTTGATCACCAGAACCATACACACACACAAAAAAAAAAA
>NW_026005847.1:0-5831 GCF_001458135.2 Marmota marmota marmota | reverse complement strand
AGAGAGAGAGAGAGAGATGGGGACTGGAACCAGGGCTTCACACATGCTTATCACACACTCTACTATTGAGCTAAATCCCTAGTCCAATGTGGAACAATTTTCAGTGGAGTTATACTTGCAGTTATTTGATGAATTCATTGATCCGAGTTACTAAATTGTGGCAATTATTGGGAATTTATTCTGTTTCTTCCTTCCCTTCCTTGGATCAATGTGAGATAGATTTCCAAGCATGGAGATAAACTCTGTGGAGTCAGATTTTCTTATACCCTTGCAGGGCGTTTGAGGGTAATGTTATTAATCCCTTTTATCTTCAGGACAAAGCTACATTTTCTTCTTATCCTATCAAACATAAAGCTAACATTTTCCCCTATTATTTTTTTGTACACTGGTTCCAAATTAGAAGCAAAGGAGGAAAGGCATTACATATTGACATTCTACATTCCAATTAATAATTATTGTACATTTGTTACATGCCAGTCATTTTGCAAAACTCTTTATTTGGGCCATCTCATTCAATCCTTACAACAAACCCTCTCATTGCACTGGAAGTGAAATGAGGAATATTTTCTTTTTCACCTTTAATGATTCCCTTCAATCTTCAACTCAAGTTTCTTTAGTCCATCTTCTCTTTAAAGAATACTTATTAATATGACCCTCCTTTGCCAGGAGAAACTTAGGATGGTAGGAGAATACAAGTTGCCACAGGATGATACCAATCTGAATTATACTTCTCAAGAAAGGAAAGGTTCAGAAAAGCAGATTACTCAGGACACCTCAGGACACAATCCAACCTGACCGGAAGTACTTATCTGGTCACCAAGCATATCTAGTATTGTCTATCATCCTGCTAACTTTCCTGGCAAGAGATTTCTGCTCACTGAATAGAAATTGTTTGCCAGCTTTCATTATTCAAAATGATTTTTTTAATACCACATGCACTCCAAAAACCTCTCTTAACCCTTTTTCTGTGAGGTGAATACTTATTATTTGCTTTTGTGTTTTGCAGAATGCCCACTAGAACATTGTTCCTACATAAGTAATAATACATACCTATGTGCTTGTACTAAAAGAAACTTGGAATAATTGCTTGATAAAACACTTTTTAAATGTTTTTTGACTTCCATCAATACATAACCACTTCTTAAACCATGTGGTTCAAAAAGAAAGCATCATTGTAAATCCAACTAACAGGTTGATATCTAGTGCCATTATGTCATGCTGGTGTTAGGAACTCAGGCATGTGAAAATTAAGGAGAAACAAAGGAACAACCATGGGTCAATCAGACAGATGCCTCTTATAATGAACCAAGAAAAATTACAGTAAAAAACCTGAGGCAGGGTAGTCAATAAACATCATTTTACCTTAAAAAAAAATCCCCTTTGCCTCTTCTCAAGGAATTTACCCTCAACTCTTAGGGAAACAGGCAGCAGCATTTGGCTCAAGGTGTATACATCTGCATAGATTTCCCATGGGTGAGTTTTATTAATTTCTCTGACTCTCCTCACAGTAAGCTCTGACAAATCACAACACCACTGTGGCTTTGAAAAACAGAAAAATCTCAATTGAAACTTTTACAACAAAAAACAAACAATAATAAAGTAGTACTACCTTGAGAACTGACTCCATGTAGCAGAAAACGAGACAAAGGAGGTTGGGGGTTTAGTTTATCAAACCCAGGAGTCACTGGTGGTGGGGATATTTTAAGATTATATGCTCATTATACAATTGTAATATGTGAAATCAGTTGTGTTTGATGAATAACATATGCTACCAGGGAACTCAAATCTCAATAAGAAAGGTAATTCCTGCCAGCTGCATAGTATTAACGCTTGCTCTTTGGAATAGCACCAATATGCCCATTTCTATTTGCATCAAGAATCACAAAGAAAAGGACAGTTATTTCTAAGAGCCAAGATTGTCATTTTGGTGATCTTGGCTCAAGGTCATAAGTGCCTGCCTGGTAGCCTCTTAATCAGTCAGTAATTGCTAAGCCCTCCACACATGTTCAAGATTGCAGAGGCAAATGGGAAACCTAGCTAGTTCTCCTCAGAAGGAAACAAAACATTCCAAAGATGTTTCTACACTGAAACAGAGTAACTCTGAACACTAGAGGGAGTTCTGATTTTGTTCACCGACTTGTTTTCATTTTTAAATTGAGTGTCTGCATATTAAAAAACAGTCAACTTACTTTAAAGGACAGAAGTTTTTATTACAAGTTAATAATACATAGGAAAATATATTTTTTCCACTGAAATAATTAGAAGTTTCATTTTCTTTCATTTTTGTGGAATGAGTCAGACTACAGACATAGTTTATAACACTGATAGAGATAGATGTATATATTGGAAAACCTCTCTTGTTTATTCAGCTTGAAACATCTTCAGTCTCCTAATATATACAATTATATATTGTATAATATTTGATGTATTATACATACATAATCATACATATATTCATACATGTGAATATATATATATATATATATATATATATATATATATATATGTGTGTGTGTGTGTGTGTGTGTGTGTGTGTGTGAGAGAGATATGAATGATACGTCTGAACCAAATACTTAAAATTTTAAAATAGTTACAGATTTGGATTAACAATTTGAAAAGTTGTTAATAAGTTTATAACTATTATGTTTTCCAAAAAAGAGTAAAGCATGAATGATAGTTTTTTCTTTAACCAAGTTGAGCTGAACTTCACTGTAAATTATTAAATAATAATAATTCCACAAAAATAACTTAATTGTTAGAGTAAAATTTTATTTAAGAAGACTCCTTTTATGCCTATAAATTTATGGAAATGTGCTTACATTGCAGTCAGAGGGTTCTGAGACTATATTTTGAAATACAAACCAGCTTCCTAGTGGACAATAATGAATGAGTATAAAGGAAAGACGTTCTTAGTTATACCATTTTAGTAAAACCCACAGAAATCATCTCTTAAAGTATAATCCTGCCATATTTTTTTGCCCTAACTACACAAATGCAAGAGTAACGTGCTTATGAAAGAAATTTCATACTTTTTTTTTAAAAAAAATATACCCATCCTTAAAACACAGCTCTTAATCACTTTCAATTATTATCCTTTATTTTAGTTCTAGAAGCGGACTCCTGAACCTTCAGATTTAGTTTTTGTTTTCTACACATAGAGAGAATATAAATTTTACTGAACAAATGTAAGCATGTGAGAAAGATCATATAATTTTATTTATTTTTATTAAATGGAATCTATTTATATGCTCCATTCCTACACACAAAACAATATAATTATTATTGACATTGCTCTGACACAATATGTGTGAAAAGTTTCTGTGGAATTTTTGGTAAATGTAGGAGCAGGACATTGCCATAAGTGTTTGAGGAGCACTTCTAGACCTGGGTCCATCTTGTTCTGGTAGGATGTTCATTGTATAAGCCTCTGTGATCTGTTGAAATTGGAGAGTTCTACTTATATCTGTGGTTTCAGAATATTTCAAAAACATGTTGCCTCTCATTTAAACCCTGAAATATCCTAGACCTGCCACCTTTTTTTAAGGTACTACAAATAACTAAGTAATGTGTCCTGATTCCTTTCAAACTCAAAATCTTGTATCATTTTATTATATGTCACAGTCAAAAGTCCACTGCAGCCCCTTCTTTCTTCTCAGAACTCTCATTCATTTTGTTTCCCAAGAACTACTTCTTGCCTCAGGAGTTCAGACTTTCCAAAAACTAAATCCAGGAAACAAAGTTGTCTGCAAACAACTTTTGCTTCACCTTGGTAACAGAAATCTTTCCTTAGTAAGGAAAAAAACAAAACAAAACAAGGGTTCCAGTTGGTCTATTGGACTAAGGGTTGGAAAAATATTTTAAGAACAAAATACTAATTAACATCTTAATATATGATCCTGCCGTATGTTTCTCTGTTTTCTGAAGTTTGTATAATAAGCATGCATTATTTTCTTAATTAGGTAATTATGTTTTTATGGAGTGTTCTTCCTTTTGAGTTATTGCAACTAGATGTATTTAAGCAAAGGATATAATAAAAAGGAGTTTTCCAAACAGAACACTAATGAACTACATGATCGTTAGACTTTTTAAACTCTGAAGGATGCCGTTTGTGATTCTGTTGTTTTAGTAACATTTTTTTACCTTCAGAATATTATTAAAATGTATGACTATTTATCGTCTCATTTTGAAAAAGTTTAAAGTTTTTAAGTCATATTTTTATTATTAAATACAAGGGATTGAATCCAGAGGCTCTTACCCACTGAACCACATTCTCAGCCCATTTTTAATTTTGAGACAGAGTCTCACTAAGTTACTTAGGGCCTTGCTAAATTCCTAAGGCTGGTTTTGAACTTGTGATTCTCCTACTTCATCCTCCAGAGCTGCTGGGATTACAGGTGTACTCCAGGTTTTAGAATTCTTGTGAGACAAAAGGAGTCAATTATCACTCTAACATACAGGTATCTGGTAAGATGTGGAGTCACCTAAAGATTCTAAAAATTGAATCCTAAGCAAGAATGTAATTCAATGATACTTAATGACCAGTATGGCAAGAAGCCAACCAATTGGAGTAAAGGGATACCACAAATCTTTTAGTGTTGAAGAGCCACCCTGGTCCTGAGGTACATTGTTAAGATCCCTGGGTTGACTGAGAGGATCACAGGATCATTATATAACTCTACTCTGTTCAAATCCATATTAAATAATTAGGTTGAAGAGACCATATTTTTTTTCAGTTTATTAAAGGATTTGGGTTAATCTGTCATCTCTTTTTACACCTGACAACTCAATCAATAAATAGAATGATAAAATATCAACAAGGAGGAATCCTGTTGATGCAGGCCACGAGTTTCAGATATAGTCAATGCCTTTTCAAGGTCTCTAATTCACTTTGTGCTAAATAGCTAACATGCTCCGCTATAGTTCTTCTCAACAAACCCATGATGTAAGTGCTAATTACATCCCCAGTCCACAGAGAATAATTATCTGGTACCATCATCAGGTGAATAATCACCAAAGAGTCTAGCTAGGTTAAGGTGGCGTTAAGGGAGCTAGAATAATAAAGGAAAGATATGTAAGGAACTAACCAATGAACACAGAGGACTTGAAATCAAATGCAGATTATCAGGTTATCAAACTACCAGCAACTCCATCTCCACAACACATCATATGAAAAAGATGATTTGTGTTCTGTCGGTCAGTCCATAAAAGAGATACTCTGTAGATCTATTCAACTCCAAAATGTCTTTCTGTCAGCAGAAGACAGGTTTAACTTACCAAAGCTGTATATGAGGTATTACTGATTTATGCCAGCTGCTCAATTTGTTCAGCAAAGTAGTGGAACAGTTGTCATTTGACACATTAGTTTGCAAAATGCATAGAGATGCTCTAATATGTTAGCTTTTAAAAACTATTTTGTCTAGAGATTTAATGCCAGTTAGATTATTCTGCTTCTCTTTGTAATAACTGTGTCCATTGGAAACAATCATATATAATTTCAAATGAAAGAATTGGAAACAAATATTTTTAAAGGTACATCACTACAGTAGGTTCTGACTGGCAGAGATGTAACTACAGCAGTAATTATGAAACTTCAGTGAAGCTGGCAGACGGCGCAGAGGGGATATTTCCCACCTCCACACCATCCTCCACACCTTCCTTCAGCCACCTAAGTGGAAAATTGGCACAGGATTTATATGAAAAATATTAACAGGGTGCTGCATGCTATTGCAAATCTTGATAAGTTGATTCCCTCCATTCTGTAGTCTGTTTAAATGTGTATTCTATAATGTCTCCAAGCATTAGTATATCACAATGTACTGATTTAAGGACTT
>NW_026005846.1:0-5832 GCF_001458135.2 Marmota marmota marmota | reverse complement strand
AGGAGAGAGAGAGGGCACATTGTCAACTGTCACTCTAAATATCTTTTATAAATAGCTACAGAAAATTTCAAAGAAAGATCATTGATTTGTCTCAGAAAAGGATTTTTTTCTTCAATTAGGAGCATTACAAATGAAAGACTGCAATTATTTCTTTTACCTCAACAGTGTTACCTTGGGTTGTTCACAGTAATTACTTCCATTCCTAGCATACTAGCATAGGGTGGACATCAGCTTCTTTGGGCTAGATCTACACTTAAAGCTGGACCAAAATCAGGCCTTTTGCTGCTTGCTACATATTTGTCTACTGTAAAATTTCATTTCTTAATTTAAAGAGAATTTATAATTTTTGATATTAATCTTCCTGCTCTATTGTCGTGCTTGTAAATGTATTCATTCTGAACTAATTGGAAACCAGCTTCTGAGGTCTTATACTAGCATGGTTGTTTCTTATTAAATTCTGGTGATTTTTATGATCAGTGTAGGTCATATTATACTTCAAAGCAACAATTAGATTCATTGACTAGATTTTAATGAAAATCATCTTGAAGATTTTTTTAATTTTTTTTTTTTTTTAGTTTTCAATGGACCTTTATTTCATTTAATTATATGTGGTGCTGAGAATCAAACTCAGTGCCTCACACATGCTAGGCAAGAACTCTGCCACTGAGCTATAGCCCCACCCCTAAAGATGTTTTCAATGCAAAATAATTTGTACTTGCTTATAAAAATATGTTGAATTTTCTTTTATACTTTTATAATCTCCAGGATATGAATTAATATTGCTGATATTACTCAAGCCTTCATATTTGTATGACATTCATTATAAAATCAGATTACATGATACTATCATAACATGAAGTGATATGTTAATTTGTTAATATATTATTTCTAAATAGATGGAAATGTGACAAAATACCCTTTTTTCATTTCGGCATCTAGTGGCCTACAAATATCACATACATTTTTGAAACAATTTAAAACATTCCAATTCATTTTCAAATGCCTTAAAAATTAACAAATGCAAAATTTATAAAATATGCTTTAAATTCTTTTAAAAAAATGTGCTTTAAATTCTTTTGCTTTAAATTCAAGATGAAGTCTATGGTAAATTTCTAAAACACAAAACCATCACGGGCTAGTGAATCAGTCAGCATTCTCTCCAACCTTGCTGTGAGTTTTTAGTCAGTTTCTTTGTATAGCTCTTTTTCTTTAACATTTAATTAATTAATTTTCAGTCTGACAAATAATACATCCATATGTTTTATGGGGTGCAATATGATGTTCTGATACAAGCTTATAGTATAGAATAATTCAATCAGACTATCATATCATATACCAATACATGTTTTTAGTGAGAACATTGAAAATTTACTCTCACAGCAACATCAAAATACACAATACATTTTTATTAATGCTGTCATTGTGCTGTGTCATAGATGACTATAATTTATATCTCCTGTCCACCTAACTGAAACTTTGTGTTCCTTGATTAACATGTCTTCTTTGCCTATCCACCCTTTTTCAGCCTCAGGTACCTGTCAATTCACTTTCTACCTCCAGAAGCTGGACTTCCCTATATTCCACTTATACGAAGATCATGCTCTATATGTCTTTTTGTGTCTGAGTCATTTCACACAGCATTATCCCTCTAGATTCTTTCACGTTGTGCCACATGGCAGAATCCCCTTCTTCTTTATGGCCAAATTACATTCATTGTGTGTGTAGTCTACATTTTCTTTATTCACTTATCCATGCACCCATGTTCATTACAGAATTATTAACAATAATCAAGACATGGAAACAACCTAAGTGTCCCTCAGTGCACAAATTGATAAACACATAACCTTCAAAATTACCGTCTCTTCACTTCTTTACCTATCTGGCCTTTTGTTTTGTTTAATTTGACTATTTCTTGGGCAAAACATTGTTCTTGTAGTCACTATTATCATGTGTAGAAGATCTTTTATTTATCAAGCTGCATAATAGGAAGAACAGAATAATTGAAAACTATGTATTACTTTTTGGGAATGAAGTCTTAATAAAGGGGAAAAAAGAATTCTTCAGTTTTAGGGTATTGTTAGTAAAGCATATATCAGTTACTTAAAACCACATTTATGAAAACAAAGATATCAAAAGAGAAATTCCAGGATTCATTGGAGTATTTTCAAAGAAAAGATAAAGAATCTGTTAAATATTCTACATATCAAATATATTCTATCTATTTATATCTTTTTCACCATGTGATGTTTTTTGTCTTGGTTTTCAAACTAGAAGAATATGTGGTGTCTAGTGTGATATAAGGCAGCAGACTTTTCAATGTAGAAAAGTATTTGTAGAATAAAAGTGCATCTTTTTTTCTCTTAAAAGAGTAATTTTAAATACATGAATTACCAATGTTAACAATAATTTTTGAAGTCATGCCTCTGTAATGAAAATACTTGGGATTCTATTTTCCCTGGACTCTTATTCTCTTTTCACTAAGTCAAGCATCCAGACAGTCATTAAAGTTTTGTATTTAAGTGAATTTTTGAGAGTTTAGAGTTCAAAATTCTCATTCAATTGTATAACAAATATTTATTAAGAATATTGGGACCAAGTTTAACTATCAGATGTTCTCAGAACCAGACTAGAATTTAAATTAAGTCTCTTAATATCTAGTTCTTTGCATTCCATGATATTTCATCCAATTTCAAGCAACAAAGAACAATATAGAATTTACTTCCTTAGTCATTACATGGTTGAAAATACTCAATGCATTTTCTCTAGGGTTATGACTCTTAAAGTGCCAAAAAACTTTAATAAAAAATAGATTGCAGAATTGAATAAATATCTTTCTCACATCTGGTCCTCTTTCTGAGCATGCAAGGGTAAATACCAAGCTAAGTAAGCATAATTCAAAAACACAAAAATTTATGAGCTTCTTGCCATCCAATGTATTCAGGTTTTTTCTACTAGATCCAACTTCTGATGATTCACAAAAATTCAGTTAAGTATGTAGAGTCTTTTTTTCTTAAATAATTAACACATTGGTGTGAATTGTGGTTGCATATTTTTTTTTAACCATGGAAAGTAGTAACTGGCAGCACATCATTACTACTAATCCTTCCACCAGTATGTATCAAGGAAGTGTGAATAAATTAAATTTCATTAGAAAATACTGTATAAATTAGCATAATATTAACAACCATTGGTTTATAACCTGTTTTTCTTCCAGTCTTTTCATTACTGCTACCTAATTTTGACATTTCAAATCATCATATTTAGAATCAATGAAGTACCCTTAAAAACATTAAAAATTTTAAATTCCTTACATATTTCATGACATTTATAAAATCAAAATGCATGTTTTATTCTAGGTAGGCCATGCATGTCGCATTTTTCAAGAAGAAGCTTCAATCTCAGTTTTGTAGAAAGAATGGAGAATGCATTTGTATCGGCCATGTAAAGCTTACCGTATCTTAAAAGTCAAAGAAATCAAGTTTACTGATTTCTTAGATGTTGTCCTAATTTATGTCAGACCTCTCCATTAATGTTGATATCAAATATCAATTCAAATTTTCCCCAGGGAACAATAAAACAACTGAATAAAAGAAACAAGGATATATCTTAGTATCTTCTAAGTGATGGTCACAGCTCTAGACACAGGGAATATAATAATGATCAAAACTGACTGTTCTCTGGAATCATTTATTCTTCCTAAGGTGGAAGAGAGACAATAAACATGAAAATGGTTTAACTGAAAGGATAATTTCAGATAGTGATAAATTGCATAAAGAAAACAAGACTGCTATAGAGAATAAGCACACCTGTCTAGCTTGTGTGCTCCAGAAATCTCAATTATCCTTATGCTTTCACTCTCAGAATTATAATAATTTCTTGGCCTGTGTGTATGGGAAATTGCATATGGAGATATTGTCATGTTGAGAATTTACATCAAATTCAGCAAAACAAGACTTGAACTCACTTCAGGTACATATATGTAAATGGAAATTAATCAAACACATGTATCAAATGATAAGTACTGGATTACCTTTGATCAAGGGATGGACTCATTGAGGCAGATATATAAGGTTTTGAATAAGTGTTTAAACTGTGCTTACTAAAAATGTTTATGAAATTATAACTACATTATTATAGATATTTGAAAATAATTTTTATGAAAGGAATAAAAAGAAAGTTTATGAAAGCCCTGGATTCAAGAAGGGTAAGTGGGTTGCTGGTTATGAGAAGGCACTTGTGAGATGGAGAGGAGGGTGCAGAAAGTTGACATTCTTGTGACCACAGGACCCAGCTGAGCCAAGTATCCTTGAAACAATGTCATTGACCAGCACTGGCCTAAGTGAACCGGATAGGAGTTCTTCATGTTAACTATAGAAGTTCCACACAATGATCCCAACTGTGCTTAGAAATGTAGCAAGTGGAATATACAGTTCTGCCCTAGGGAAGGTCTGGGGTGGGATGTGAAAGAGCGTGGTATAACTCCAATAAGACTGTGAGGAGACAATCCTAGCATCCAATATGAGAAATTGCAAGTGTCTGTTCGTTGCTCATTTCTAGGGTATTAACAATACCCAATATATTCTGTCCTACTGGCACCTCCTAAGCTACTGTAGAGAACCTCACTGTTTTCATGTTGTGTCCCCATGTTCAGGCAGAATTGCTGCTGAAAGGAACCTAGGACTGGAAACATAAGAGCCCCTGTTCCTGGGGGAATTTTTAATTTTGTAATTGTGAAAACACTTTTTTTTTTTTTACTCCTACTTTTGCCTCCTAATGGAATGCAAGAAGTTTGAGCTCTTTCAAAAGGAGAAAAGGAATCCACAGCCAGCATTTTTGAACTGAGCATATTTTTTTCTCATGGCATTTTGGTTATTCTGCCTGCTCAACAACAAGATAAGCTTTTTGGTGACAGTGACCAGGGCCTCATCCTGTGCTTTTAAATATCTAGAGCTCCAACACTTGCTTACCACAAGTGCATCTGGCTTTAGCGAATGTTTCTGCACTTGATCTGAGAACAAGTCAGCACTATGCCAAAGAAAAATCTAACAAAATGAAAAATAGCAATTTAATTAGTTTATTTTACTCAGTGAATTTATGCTCCAGAGGGAGCATTCGATAAAGAGTTGACTTAAGTTTTGTTTAGTCAGCTTCATTTCCTGTCTCTCTGAGAATGAAGAGTTAGGATGATTGTAAACTTACAGGAAGAAGAAGTGGTTTTGTTTTCTTTTTTCTCTTTTAACAAACTCTCAGTCGAGAGAGAGAGAGAGAGAGAGAGAGAGAGAGAGAGAGAGATGAAAGAAGGAAGGAAGGAGAATAGGAAGAAAAAACAAGAAGTAAATTTGTTCTGGAAGAGAAAAATGGAGCATTGAGCTTATGGTGAGAAAATATGTCTGTTTTTGTAATATATTACTCATAGGAAGTAATTTTTCAGAAGTCAATGTAAATAATGCATTAGTTCTGCATGTTGACTTTAAAAATCAAACCTCCCATAAGCCAGTATTATACATACACACTAATGACAGGATATTTAGACATATTAATCTGTAAATGATTACTCCATCTTTCCTTAAATGTCTCGATGTATTCTGCCCCATCTTGCATTTTAGCAATTATGAAGGGAAAAATTCATATTTCATTTATTTTTATGATGTGGCTCAAGCAGTAGCGCGCTCGCCTGGCATGCATGCGGCCGGGGTTCGATCCTCAGCACCACATACAAACAAAGATGTTGTGTCTGCTGAAAACTAAAATAAATAAATAAATAATTATTGAAATTCTCTCTCTTTCTCTCTTTAAAAAAAAATATATATATATATAATATATATATATATA
>NW_026005845.1:0-5834 GCF_001458135.2 Marmota marmota marmota | reverse complement strand
CACTTGTATGCATTGTGAACTATCTGTTGGTGCAGCGACTTGTGGTAGTGTTGGGGTATTTTTGCTGATGATGTCATTGGTGGTACAATTTTTCCAAAAGGAGCCGTCAATTGGCTTGGTGTATCTTCCTCCCTTCTGCTTGTCATGATCGTCCAGCTAAAATTTGGGGGCCAACAGAGGTGAGGCAAAGAACCTCACCCCCCCGCTGGTACAAAGACCTCTCCACAGGTGTGGCTGTATACTGGACCGGTAGTCAGTGACGGGTAAGATCCAATTGCAATGGTACCAACCTAAGGACCATATGTACTATTGGACAACCTAAGGCAGGCATGTTCCCTAAGCCACATGCTTGTTGTTTAAACAGAGAGGGGGAGATGTTGAGAGCCACAGCCGAAGGGGCCCCAGCAACATCTAGCTGATTGGCTCCTCTGCGGTGATGCTCATTGGGCTGTTTCCCTGCCCTTTCAGACCACGGAGCTGCTCATTGGGGGACTTTTTTGGCTCCGCCCACGTGACCCAGCCAATCGGCCTCAAGAGCAGGAGGATTGTGGGAGGTGGAGAGAAGCTTGTGTGGGAGAGGGAGGCTTGTGGAAAGCCGGTGGTGGCAGTTGAGGCTCTGAGGGTTTTTCCTGAGAGGCTGTTTTGTTTGGCGTGTGTGGTTCTAAAAATAAAGTTAGTTTCTTTTGACAAGTGGCTCCTGATTGTGCCCAGCCAGACTGCAGCACATAGTCTCTAATAATATATTTTGGGATCACAGTGGACTTTCAAACTGAGAAAATATGTAACCATTTTACTCTGAACATAGAGTCCATGCATTCAACTTGGGGAATATATTTCAAAAACTCTTCTTCAAAACTTTCTTAAAATTTTTATTAATGGAAATTTTATATTCTCATTTACAGAGTTATAATTGTTTGATGAAATGGCACTTTCAAGGTGATGAATTTTTTTTTAAAATCTGAATTCTCTAAATACATTTTTGACCCAATTAGTAAATTGTTCCAAGAATCATTTGATGATCACAACTTTTTATTTAAATTCCATAGTTGTTTGCCTGCAAGGAAAGATTAAATACAAATATTTTAAAAACATTTTCTTAGATTAAAAATATAACTCAGATTAGTACAGGGCCTAATGTTATTCAATGTTTTCTAATATTTACTCTTTTAGTATACAATGTTTTAATACAACATGATTTGCATTACAAATAATCATAAAATATATTCACTTCTTTAATAAAAAGGTGATAGAATTTTAATCCAAATTATAAAACATGATAAATTTGCACATCAAATTTAAGAATTGCTTTGTAATATTTACTGTTTATCTTCTTTCTCTCTTTATTTTTCTCAGGAGACCCAATGAAAATCTCCCCTATTACCACCCTTTTATATCTTCAAAACATTTGAGGTTAACATTTTTTCCATTTGATCATCTGATGGAGCAACTTAAAATTATTGTCAGAATTGATATTTAATCTTGAGAGTTCCTGTAGTACTAACAATCCTCACAAATTCCCCCACATTCTCTTTGCCTTTACTTGTAAAGGTCCCAGATACAGGTCTAGACATCTTAAATTCTGTATGTGATTTTACATGCCAGCCTTTAATTACCTGAAGCTTCCTCTAACTCTGCACTCAATTTTTCCCTCAGATTATGACCTTCCCCTATAAGTTCACTAGTGCTAGACAACAATCCTTATTTATTTCCTTAATTGTTTCATAAAGATAATGATAACTCTATATATCCCATTATGCTTCCCTTTAACCTCTGAGAAGTACAATACTTTTGTAGCTCATTAGTAACATCAATAAATACTGACCTATGTGCTTGAAAGATTCCATTCAATATTCTCTATGTGTACCATTTTCCAAATCATGCTCACATTCTCTTTAATGAAAGTAAGAATGTCTCCGTCTTCTACGAAAACCAAACAAGATAGAGAAACATGTTTTTAGGCAGAAGATTATCAAAAACAGGAATAAGATAATCCAACTGATCATAATAATGAGAAGTAGTCGTTCTTTTGTGTCAGTATCCGCACTAAATTCCATGATTACAGTTGCTTTGGCTAGAAGTTAGAGTAGATTATAGCAGGAGAGAGAAAAATCCCAAATTTCACTTCAACTTCACTCTAGACCTTTCTCTTCATAGAAGCTTTAGGAAATATATATGGCTTCATGCCACATCATTACTTGTCTCACTGGCCTACAGTTTTGTCCATTATCATGTCATGAGCTTGAGGAAAAGCAGTAACCAGGGCAACTTAAGAGGGGCACATTCAGAATTTATTCATGATAGAAAAAAAGCCTCTTTATTTTTTAGGCCCCAAGTATATTTTCCACTGACTTTACATCCATAATCACATCTATGTAGAACTATGGGGCTTCTTCTTCCTCATTCTGCCTGTATCTACATATTCAACTGATCAAGATGTGATTTTTTTTCCTTAAGTTCTAGTTGTTTAATTACACTAACTTATTTTTCTAATAATATACAAAGCATTCAAGCATATTCTAACAAAACCTTCTAACTACATACAAAACTCATAATCACTAAACAAATATATTTTTCTTTTTCAGTAAAATAAATTTCTCTTGTGCTCAGTACTATACCTGAGACTAGGGTTGGGCAGTGTACACAATATCAATAACATTAATTAGTCATTCATGTGTTTATTTAATTAGTAACCAATCTACATAACTATATTTTTAATAGAGCCCAAATTTAGCCATCTTTCCCTAACAATATGAAAAATTTAAGTGAACTCCTTCCTAAAATTAAGATACAATACATTTGTAATAAGAATTATGATAGAAGACACAGACTCAGATTTCTTGGCCTCTGGGTAAAGTACAATAGTAGATATCCTAGTTAGTTGATGAACAACACCATGAAAATAGGAACCACAAGAGGATATAAAAGTAGTAAGAACTCTTGAAAGAATCTATCTAGTACAATGAGATGCCTTGGGAATGGAGATTTCTCAGTTCCTAAAAAAACCCCAGACCCTGGCTGAGGTTACGGTTCAATGGTAGAGTGTTTGCCTAGCATGTGTGAGGCACTAGGTTCAATCCTCAGCATCACATAAAATATAAATAAACAAAGTTTTAAAAATCCCACGACCCAATTGTACCCACTATGTTTCCCTGCCCCAAGTTCTTATTTTCAGTCACATAGTGTCTTTATTAACTGATCAATTTAATGAGACTTCTGTTGGAGCCCCTCTGTAAGCCTGCTTGAGAACAAAGTTTACCCCCATTGATACACAAGTTTAACAATGATAATTTGCCTGGTTTTTAACCTGGTGTTTCTAAGGATGTTTCTTATATAAGTGTTGCTCATTTTCTGGTCAACAATAATATGCCTTAGCATCAAGTACTCAGGACCTGATATCAATGATCAACCAAAGCATATATGAAAGGGGAATGACAATAACAAACAGAAAATTAGCAACATATTCAGGACCTCCAACTACAGGAGGCCTTGAATTCCAATAGACCTTTGTGTAATCACCACATTAAAAGCATAAGACAAAAAAAAAAAACAAAAAACAGGCTTTCCTAGTAGCTTATGTTTTTTTTTCATCAGTTATTAGTAAGCAGGACAGAGGATTATTAAGTGTTGAGCCTCAAAAAAAAAAACTAATTTTACTTTCATGTTCACATTTTTGATGTAGTAGTTCATGGCAAAAAAAAATGCTACATTAAACTACTTCTGATTATGCTCTAGATGCTCTTTAATCAATATCACAGTAAAAGACTGGTCAATCAAAGATTCATATAGAGTTATTGACAAAAAGAAAGATGCTCTATTGTATAGCTTCTAAAATAAATAGGCCTATGCTATATGTATACAGTAGCCACTAGTATGTGTGTGTGTACAGTAGCCATTACTGACATGTGGCTATTGTACACAACTTTTTGTAACACAAACTATGAAAAAAGAATGTAAAGTATCTCATTAATATTTTTATATTGAGGGCTGCGATTGTGGCTCAACGGGAGAGCACTCGCCTAGCACAGGTGGGACCTGGGTTCGATCCTCAGCACCACATAAAAATAAAGGTGTTGTGTTGTGTCCATCCACACCAAAAAATAAATATTAAAAAAATATTTTTATATCGAATACTTAATTTTAAATGGTGATATTTGGGGTACACTTGGTTAGAAAAATATACTATAAAATAATTCCAGCCATTTTCTTTTACATTATTAATGTTGTTTCTTTGAAATTTAGAATTACATATGAGGTTCCCATTATATATCTTACACAGTGTTATTCCACATTAGCTTACAGTATTGAAATGTCATTTAACTATCTGATGTCTTTTGTAACATCATTTATTTTAAAAATTAATTACTGCTTAAAATATGTTTGGACTTTATCAATATGTCCCAGAAGATTCCTCATTCAAATAGGGAATACTTTTGAAACATGTAAAATAAAATATGCTACTATATTTTTATCATATATCAAAATACAATATAAGTAACTTTTATTAGCTCCACTTGGCATCCTTACTGATTGTCAACATATAAGAAGACAGGTTACTTAGACATTGGTGGAAATACAGGGGAGATACTTCATTTTTTCATTTAGCCTATAGTTTTCCACATTTTCAATTAACACAAACAATTTTCTTGAAATAGTCATAGCACAACATGACTGTATATGCTAAGGAATGTTGTGAATTCAGACTGTGAGATTTCCCTTGGAGATTAAATTACCTTTGTAATTCTCCAGCTAAAGCAGCATGATTTTCTCCTTTGCTTGGCTCTTGGCCTGGTAGCCACATGATGCAATTTCTTCTTGAGGAAAATGCATCTTAATGGCTTTGTAGTACACTCTGATTTATGCTTAAGTCCAATATCAACAAGAATGGAGAATAATTTTCTTTAAGCCTGTTCTTTCCTTCACTCAGCTGTCTTCATGAACCATAGTCAGAGAGGGCTTAGAATTGCTACTGACCTCTTTCCTTGTTACTTGGCAGAGTAAGTTGTCTTTAACAAATACTGGAATTCCATTTTACAGTTGAGATTTTTCTTCAGTATGTGAAAGTTGTTTATGGCTAAAGATATTCTATGAGACTCAGCAGAATTATAGATATCTTAGCACTACCTACACAATATTCTCCTGTAATTCATAAATTCTTCTGATGTGTCCCAGTTTACTAAACAAAGCCTGGTTCTGAAATATATTGAGGAACCTGGGTAAAAGTGGAAAGTTTAATTAATTATAAAAATATTTGATTCATTTGGCTATTAGAATTTATTCATAGGCTTAGAATTCCATAAATGATGTATAAAACTCTCAGTTTTTATTTATTAATTTGATTGCATCTACATTCAGTCATTCTGTAAGCTGTAACTCATCATGAGGTTATTATGAATTGACCCCCTCCCCAATTTAGTAGAGAGAAAATTCAAAACATTAATATAACATATTTTAGAAAAATTCCATATTAATATCAAGCAACTGCATGCCTAAATAAACCCAAAATGTACATTTCAACATAAGGTTAGGTAGAACTAAATGCCCTATGGAGTTATTCCAGAGAATTATTGAGCATGCAGTTTTGAATAATGCGTATTAAATATTAAATATGAACCTTTACAAGACTGAGAATTATGTAGTATGCTGGTGGATTTTTCCATGGCAAGATATATACTTAGGTTGGTACCATTGCAATTGGATCTTACCCGTCATTGACTACCGGTCCAGTATACAGCCACACCTGTGGATAGGTCTTTGTACCAGCAGGGGGGTGAGGTTCTTTGCCTCACCTCTGTTGGCCCCAAAATTTTAGCTGGATCTTTTTTCCTTCATTTAAT